>NC_081566.1:5773087-5781380 GCF_022355385.1 Mustela nigripes
CCTGGGATTGAGCCCCGCATCGGGCTCTCTGCTCAACAGGGAGCCTGCTTTCCTTCCTCTCTCTCTGCCTGCCTCTCTGCTTACTTGTGATCTCTGTCTGTCAAATGAATAAATAAAATCTTTAAAAATAAATAAATAAATAAAAATAAAAATAAAAAAACCACGGTGGGTGCAGCGAGGAGATGGAAGTATTCTTGGTTCGTGTTGTGCTTGCATTTACTTCACTCTTTCTTTTCTCTTTTTTGGACATGAATTATTTGCTAATCATGGCTGCATTCCACTGTCTGACCCTCCAGTCCACAGGAGGGCATTGTCGAGTTTTGTTATAGGTGCCTTTATTTATTTTTAAACTTACAACCTTTGAAAACAACTTATGCTGACTAAGCACTTTACAAATACTAATTCATGTACTCTTTATTTATTTATTTTTTTTTAAAGATTTTATTCATTTATTTGACAGAGAGAAATCACAAGCAGATGGAGAGGCAGGCAGAGAGAGACAGAGGGAAGCAGGCTCCCTGCAGAGCAGAGAGCCCCATGCGGGGCTCGATCCCAGGACCCTGAGATCATGACCCGAGCCGAAGGCAGCGGCCCAACCCACTGAGCCACCCAGGCGCCCCTCATGTACTCTTTATAACGTCCCTGATGAGATAGGTTTTATTTCCATTTTATAGAAGAAACTGAAGCCCCAAGCATTAGGTTCATTCTCTCTCTTGCTTGAGGTTCAGTTCCCAGCACAAAAGCTTCAGTTGCTTTTTGCAGCATTGGCTTTCTCTAACTAGCCACTACACCGATCCACACACAGGCCTTCCTCCTTTGGGTGAATATTCTGTAAAATGATGTCTGGGGCCTGTTGTTTTAATGAGAATCCCTTATCTTCTTGTGCTTTGTTCTTATCTTTTATGATGTTTTCTATGTAGAACAACTGATACACAACAGCTTCAGGCTAAATGCTCCGGAAAAAGTCTCCCCCACTCAGCAGAAGTTATTGATTCATGACATTTCCTGGTTCACATTGTCAAACAGGCTATGGGACGGATTTCCCCCTTTCAGCTGTTTCAAGCCATGTGTCTGTGCAGTGTGTATACCTGATTGATTTTCTGTCTTGCAGTGGGACAATAAAATATTGAAAGAATCTAATGCTGACTTAATTTAGGCCATTTCTCTTAAACTGACAAATGAGGTCACTTAAGCCAGCAAAGGTGAAGTGACTTATCTGTGCTTGACATAGTTTTGACGGAGCCAGAATCTTCGTCTTCTGACACTCAGGTCAATTTGCTTTGCCCCAGGCCATGTTGCCTTTGTTATATAAGGAACAACTTCCATGAAATAGAGTCTAACTTTCTCTCCGTTCTTGGTGGTTAACGGAGATTCATTAAATGTAGTTGGGTAATTACTTTTAACAAAGTAATTGTGTACTTCTGGGTTAGGTGAATGTGTTACGAAGATTCTTGGACATTTTTAGAGATCTTTGAAAAAGATACCGGGGATCTTTGCACGAAAATACGATGAATTCGAAGATGGAAGAGAACCTGAGCAGAGAGTGTAGTATTCGTAGTCTGGAAGATCTGCGTGAGAAATGAGGACAGAGAATGCTTGAAATGCGTTGCGATGAGAACTTGAAGATGACAGTTTTCCCACGATACTCTGCGTGAAAACCCTGATGTTACTCGTTCATTTGGGACCAGCTTCCTGGGAGGAGGGCTGTTTTCCTCAGAGCCAGGAGGGGTGGGTCTTGTGGGCCGGTCAGAAGCGTGTCAGAGCTTCCTGACATCTTTACAGTTGGGAGAGAGCGCTCCTTGAAGCCTGTAGGTGCGAGGAGGGTGCTGCGTCGTCATCATTGTCTTCTAAGGCTAAGATCCCAAGGAACCAGGTAGGCTCAAGGGAAGATCCTGTGGACCCTATCAGAAGCATGAAAATAGGGAATCTTTGTGGGGGGGGGGGGAGCATCTCATGCAAAACCAAAATATAAGTGAGGTTGGAGATTAGTATTAATAGAACTATTTTGAATCTGAAAATTGGCTTCAGGTTGTAAGTATTGACCGCATATTGGACCTGTGTTGACCCTTAGAAATGGGGAAGAGGACGTACGAGTAAGCAGAGAAGAACAGCAGCCCTAGGGTCGCCGGACACAGTGGGGAAAAGTATTGATTTTTAGTATTCCACTTAAAATGCAACCAATATTTACTACAATGTGAAGTGATTTTCAGATTCAAAACAGATGGCAGAAGAACCCAAGGCAGGGTCTGAGAAATGTTTTTTACCATAGAATGCGGTACCTTTTCGCAGGTACGGTGCTCAGTAGACCGAGAATGAGATCATGCGAGAACCATCAAAAGTCTTCGAGGTGCCATCTTTTGGTGCTTATACTTACTCTCCTTCCTAAGAATGATTTGTGAACTTGAAAGACAATTTTATTTATTTGACAGAGATCACAAGTAGGCAGAGAGGCAGGCGGTGTGGGGGGGGAAGCAGGCTCCCTGCTGAGCAGAGAACCCAACGCGGGGCTCGATCCTAGGACCCCGAGATCATGACCTGAGCCGAAGGCAGAGGCCTTAACCCACTGAGCCACCCAGGCGCCCCTGTTTTTCAAAGTAATTTTTAAAAAAGTATATACTGAGGAATATAATGTCTGGTTTGCTATCCAATAAGAAAAAAATTTACTCTCTCTCTCTCTCTCTCTTTTTTTTTTAAGATTTTATTTTTTTTGACAGAGTTCAGGCAGGGGGAATGGCAGGGAGAGGGAGAGGCAGGCTCCGCGCTGAGCTGGGAGCCCGATACAGGGCTTGATCCCAGGACCTTAGGATCACGACCTCAGCTGAAGGCAGACGCTTAACCGGCTGAGTCACCCAGATGCCCTGAAAAAAAATTTACTCTTCATGTAGGTTATATTGACGAGATGTATAAGAGCTTACCCCTGAACTAACAGACACCATTTTTGATGTCAGTATTGTGCCATTTCTGTTAGCAACTGCTATAGGGTTCATCCTTTAAAATGGCATCCGACAATGTGGGAATTCCAGATTCATTTTGGACATAGGCAGTGAAGACCTAATGGTGGGTGATCTTTTCCTCCAAGTAAGCAGGAACATGGGGGAGGGAGGGGTTACATCCTGCAGGGAATGCCGATTAGTAAATCCACATATGTCCATTTGGTTTCTCGAGGCCAGATGGTGGGAATGGAGAAGAGAGTTAGAACTTGGAACCTGTTTCTTTTTTATACCTCAGGTGTTCAGTACAAAGTCTGTGGCCTTGAGGATCATCACCACTTAAGCATTCTTAAGCATTTCTCTCTCTGTTTTGGGGGGAAAAAAATCCTCAGCAGTAGTTACAGAACAGTGAAAGTTGTCTTGGGTTCCCATACTCACTGTCAGGGAGGAAGTTTTTTTCCTTCCTTAAAAAAATACACCTTTGTTTTCACATTGCCTTGTTCAGAGTAGACCTCCTGGATGGTCTTTTTACAGGAATGTCATTAACAACAAAAATGATGGAAAGCAGCCAACAGGTAGTGTTTTCTAAGGGCCAACCACTGTGCTAAGTGTTGAACGTGGGTCCCTTCAGTTGATTAATTTAAAATAAATTATTGATTTATTTAATCCAATTTCTACTTTCTGATGTGGAAACTGAGGCTTAGGGTAATTTGCCCAGTCACAGGGTTTAGTAAGTGGGAGAGAAGGAATTCAGACCCAGGAAAGTGGACTCCGTGTCTGTGCCTTTTCTTCGTCTTCCAGAGCCAATCTGTTGTGAAATCCTATTGATTCAAAGTATATTGGGAAACTTTGGTCTTGTTTTATGTTCTGTTGCCATCACTCTGGTGCAGGCCCCCATTGTCTTGTGTGTGGACCACAAAAGTCGTCTCCTTATTCGTCTACCTCGTTCTGTTCTTGCCCCCCCTCCAGTTCCTTCTCCCCAAAAGGGTGATCCTGGTCTACTTGCTGGAGAAGCTTTACCCTGAGGATAATGCCAGGGCCCTCATTCACGGCCTCCAAGGCCCTCCCTTACCTACGCCCTGGTTAGGTCTGCAGTTTCATTGCCTTCTCTCTCCCACATTTCTCTGTTTTCCAGGGAGCTTCCAAAAATGCTAACTTTTGGGTTGCACTTAGGGAAAGTCCCGTGGACTAGGTATGAGGAAAGACTCTGGATATCAGGAATTTGGATCGGCCGGTTTTGGGCGAGCTTTGCTCTAGAAACTGTGTTCTTTCGATATTAGTTGTAGCTTAGATGTGGAAGCTGCTCTTGGTCTTCTGTAAGTGCCAAGGAGGGTCTACCTGGAATTCTCCAGAGTTTTAGCTCCGCTGATGAGAGCTGCTGCACTAGATCTAAGCTTCCTGAAGGGACATTTCCCCACTGCTCATTAAAGCTTTGCTTCCCCTTCTGAAGTAACTGAGAAGCTGCTTTGGTGAGAGAGAAAGAGACCACGTTGGTTTCGGCGGTTTTCAGAATCTTCAGCAGAACTAAGGCCACCTTAATTTCTTACAGGAACTTCCTCTGTTTAACTTTCATCACTCTTATTAAAAACAACAAAAACAAACCAAAAAGCAAAACAAACAAAAAAACATTGAGACATAAAGTGCAGATATTCAGACATGGAAATGTAACTGTGAATAAATCCTTGCCTTTAACAGAAAATATATTAAATGTATCTTATTCTGTATTTACTGTGGCCCCAGGCCTAACCCTGGCATTTTTCTTCCTTTTGATTCTACCTTTATACATTTGTAAGTGTGTTCTTTTGGTTTTTACTTTTGAAGTATCAGAGGTTGTGGAACATTGAAGTTACAGAACATTAAGAATAAAGTAATTCCTTATAAGTTTATCGAAGTTTCAAAAAAACCTTTCAAATCCTAGAGAAAAATTTTAAAACTTCTTCAATGTGGGCGCCTAGATGGCTCAGTCAGTTAAGTGTCTGCCTTCAGCTCAGCTCATGATCTCAGGGTTCTTGGATCGAGCCCCGCGTCGGGCTCCTGCTCAGTGGGGATCCTGCTTCTCCCTCCCCCTCTGCCTGCTGCTCCCCCTGCTTGTGCCCTCTCTTTCTCTCTCTCTCAAATAAACTTTAAAACAATACAAAACCTCTTCAGTAATTTTGTCTATAGAGTGTGTATTCTAGATGAAGGAACTATTATGGAATTATACAGATATGAATTATATTTATAGATTAAATTTTATATATAGTTTCATCTCTACCATTAGGACATATACCAACTATTTCTTTCTCTCCTTTGTTTTTTTTTTTTAAGATTTTATTTATTTATTTATTTGACAAACAGAGCTCACAAGTAGGCAGAGAGGCAGGCAGAGAGAGAGGGGGAAGCAGGCTCCCTGCAGAGCAGAGAGCCTGACTCTGGGTTCAATCCCAGGACCCCGGGATCAGGACCCCAGCCAAAGGCAGAGGCTTAACCCACTGAGCCACCCAGGTGCCCCGATACCAAGCATTTCTGATTTGATTTGTAAGCTATTTAATTGGTTTGATTTGTAAGATGTTTAGTTGCACCACATGCATATGCACACGATGAACAAGTATTGTTAACGTTACGATTCCATGTGTTTATTCTGTTAATTCCAAGCACTTCTACTATAGTTTATTCTATTGCAGTGTTGATTTTTATTTCCCCATTTGTACCAAAGAGAATTTTATTAGGTTGACATTTCTTCTTGGCATGTCTGTAAATTCAGCAAATATAGCAACTGAAGTGTTAAATTTCAGTCAAAAATAGAACTCCTCAGCCTCCTTTTGGGAATTTTTTCTCATTCATGCTCAGGATGCAAGTATGACGTGTTCAGTTCTGCCCTCTGCTGGTCGTGTCAAAGTATGGCCAGGGGATTGGAATTCTCAGAATAGCGTTAATTTGCTTCCAAGCGCACGGAGTGGCTGGAAGACATTTTAAATGTCAGCACTGCAAAATCTATTCACCAGAAAATTAATTGTAATAGTTTTGATTTTAAAAATTTAAATATTTGTTAATTTAGTAAATTTGTAAAACTGGAGAGAAGTAGTTTTTTTTTTTTAATTGCTGAAGAAAAGAATATTTGTGGTTTTCTTCAAGTACAGATGAAAGCAAATATGCATACAGTTAATGTTATAATAACATTAGGGAGAAAATGTCCAATATTTTAAATGCTGATATTGATGAAGTTAAAGGGTTTTTTTGTTTTTGTTTTTTTTTAAACTCTACTGACACAGCACTTATTCAGTTAAAGGTCCTGATAACTCCCTTAAATTGAGTTTTAGGTTCCAACAACATACCTTCTTCTTTAGATAGAACAGATTTTTCATTAAGTTGAATTTGCCGAATGATTTTCTCCTTTAGCTAAAGATTAACTCTTCCTGAAATATTCTTTCACTTTGAAGGATTTGCACAGAACTTTAGAACTTCATAAAGGAGCTTCTATCAAGATATAATGACAATGGAAGTGTACAGATAGGATGGGCTGCAAGTGCGAATTTGAGGTCAGCCATCCCTCAGATAGAGCCAACACCTATCAGCACCTAGAACGGATGGAAACCAGTTGTCTTTTCTGTGGACTGAATAGGAAAGTGACTACTGATTAAAAAGAGCCTTCTTTTTGCTTAGCTATGGGAAGCAGTATCTGCAAGCATGGGGAAGGTTTCCACAGCGTAAGATTAAGCACTATGCAATTAAGGCATATCCTGTTTAGAACCTTGTCCAATCGTGGCTTTAATTAAGGTCACACTGACATTTAATAGTTTGAAACTAAAATCCTGCTAAAGCTTACTGAGCTGGTTGATGAGAATTGCTTTTGTTTTTAAACTATTACTAATTGTGTAACCTCGCTGGTGAAATGAAGCAGAGTTCAGTGACCTCTAATGGCCTTTTTATAATAATAGTGACCATTTTTGTGTGACCTTACTTTGCAAAGGGTTTTCCACATGTCGTTTGCTCCTTGTAACACCCCTGGGAGCTATTATCATGTCCACTTTAGAGAGAGGGAGACTGGACATAGTAATTAGCAGAGAAATGGTTCCCATCTAACTCTGCTGAACTTTAAATGCCTGCTCTTAACCCTCCTACCTATTATGCAAGTCTGGGAGTCTATTTTAGAATAATCATTATAGGCTGTGAATACAAGTGCGTTAGCATTTCACAAGTCTGTTCAGAAGCAAAGGCGCAAGTTCTAGCAGGAGGCTCTCTTTCGTCAGCAACTTCAGAAAATAAGGAATAGGTTGGAGAAACATGAGTAAAGTAATAAACTATCTTATTTATCCCAATGGGACTGCACATGGATATATTGAGAAATTTGTTGGTTCCTACGTGCCGACTGTTACATCCGTTTGAGCACTTGTTTTTTTAGAAGTGGCTTTTCAAAGTCTTCTATTTTGTTTAGCTATATTTGAGCTCCGTAGATCAAGGCACTGCGTATGAAGACAGGCCGTGTTTTTAACTGGCGATGATAATAGCTTTAGCTGTAATGGCGACGCACTCGACTAATTATAGAATCATTTTCCCTTCTGAGCACTTTGTAGGCACTCTTTTCTCTATGCAAGCAGAACTTATTACAGATTTTTCTCTCACTTCCAGGTTGCTTCCTCTGCTGCACATGGCTGGTGACACATTTTAAGGCTGAGCCTTTATTTTAGCTCCCCTTTCTGCGAATAGAGCCTCAACAGGCAGCCTCCTCTTCTTGGTTATGTGTTTTCCTGGAGCAAATTGTCAAAGCTCCCCTTCAGCTAACACCTCTGCGAGAATGTCAGTTCTGCTGGGTGAAGCCTGGCTTCTGAGGGAAGGAAGTCCTCAAAGAATCAGGAATAGAGTTTCCTGCAGTACTTCCTTGTGATTAAGAGAGTTCCAGGATAAGCATTTCGATATTCTCCCCCTCCGTCCGAGATTTGTCGGTATTTAATTATAAGAATGGATTGCCAGTGAGAGCTTGTCTAGCTCTCAGGAGCAGAACTGGGTAGTTTCCGCTGAGGGATGGAGAGCCCCTGCCCTCAGCATGCCTCTCATTCCCTCCCTCCATCGGTGGTTACCACCGCGGGCCATAATGCTTACCATTTACACCTCATGTAATTGAGTTTGGTCCCTGTGTCTTCTCCAGGTCCAGCCTGAACCTGAGTGCCCTCCTCTGGGCCCTTCTGATACTCAGAGCTCATTTTTTTTTTTTTTTTTTAAGATTTTATTTATTTATTTGAGAGAGAGACAGTGAGAGAAAGCATGAGCAAGGAGAAGGTCAGAGGGAGAAGCGGACTCCCCGTGGAGCTGGGAGCCCGATGCAGGACTCGATCCCGGGACTCCGGGATCATGACCTGAGCCGAAGGCAGTCGTCCAACCAACTG
>NC_081566.1:5781480-5789850 GCF_022355385.1 Mustela nigripes
CATTTTTTTTTTTTTTTTTAAGATTTTATTTATTTATTTGAGAGAGAGACAGTGAGAGAAAGCATGAGCAAGGAGAAGGTCAGAGGGAGAAGCGGACTCCCCGTGGAGCTGGGAGCCCGATGCAGGACTCGATCCCGGGACTCCGGGATCATGACCTGAGCCGAAGGCAGTCGTCCAACCAACTGAGCCACCCAGGCGTCCCACTCAGAGCTCATTTTTAAATAACAAGCTATTTCTCGCCGCCTACCTCCCTCCCCTCCCCCAATTCCTTGTACTTCTTTCTTTAACTCCACATTGGTTTCCTTTGGTCAGACTATAGTTTTTGAAATTCACAAGGATGGTTGGCCTTGCCTTTGGATCTTCTCATCTCATAGTGCCAGGAGGTAGGGCACGTGCCTGTTTGTTCTAGCTGTAGCTTCCTCCCCTGCTTCCTTCTTCCTGGGCCTGTTCCCATGTCATGGGGAACCTCTGCACGAGGGCCCTACTGCCTGTACCTACTTCTGGTGTGAGCTGGAGGGTGAGGCGCCCATAGAAACTCAAGTCATGCTGGATACCAAGTTAGCAAATTCTGCTTGTGGAACGCTTGCTGCTCTGCTAAACTGATCTGAGCAGAGAAAAACTTGCTCCTGAGCATTTCACAGATTTTGACCTTCCGGAGTTTCTACCTTGCTACCCAACCCCTGCTCTCTTGCACAAAGCTGGCAGCAGTTACTGGAGAAAGCCACAACCTGGTGGTCATGGAGTCCACCATGCCTTCCAGAGGTTGAGTCCGAGCTGCCTGCTGACTTTACACTGCTCGGCAGACAGTCTCTTTCTGTCTAAAATATGCCTTCCTTCTTTTCAGTATATCTGTACAGTATATCTGTACCTTCTTCTCCCTCGACTGGGACCTGGGACCCTCTAATTTTTACTGGGAAGTTTGCATTTTTATGTAATCTTTCTCTTCCTCTTATATAAACTAACTCTTACAATAATTGTGGAAAAGTTATTTCTACTTTTTTAACGCTGTTTTGTCCCTTATTATCCAATATCTGGGCCCATCAGTGAATTTAAGATTTTTTTGAAAATATGTCTGTTCCCTTAGTTTTGAGAATTCACCTTCCTTTACTTCTTTCTAGGAGAATTTGAGGCAGTGTACCAGCACTTTCCGAAAACCCCTCTTCACTGGGTTGACTGCAAAACAGTATTTTTTTTTTCTACTTCCTGCTGCTAAAATGTGGGAGCTTCACAAAACAAAGCCCTTAGATTTCTCTTCCCACTTTTTCCCACTCCTCTTTGTCTGGACTCCTCCTTCTGTGTATGCTTACTGACTTTCAAGCAAATTCCTAACTCCAGTCAGGTTCACAAGCCCCAACTGTATGTATCTGCTTGCCCGCTGGAAACCTCCAGCGTCCCGGTTGGCATCTTAAATTCAGCGTACCTGAAAGCAGACTCCTTTGCAAAGATCATCAAGTGGTCCTACTTCCGGAAAGTGGCCTTATTCTCACTTTTTCTCCCAGACCAAAACCGGGACTGCCAGTCTGCCCCGAGGGCTCTGTGGCCCATCCCTTGTGCCCAGTTGAGCTGCGAGGAGGGTCCGCCCCTTGAACGTCAGGGTGCCTGGATCAGTCCCCCTAATTCCAGCCCCCCTCCTCATTCTGACACATTTTTACAGTGACGGAGTCTGATTTATTTTTTAATTTGCAAACATGACGGGGAGCTCCCAGTCCGACCTGATGTGGACATGCCGCGACTACGTTCGAGGTCCCCGTCACACCTTCTGTGGTACGTGTCCTCCTCCTCCTCTCATTGAGTTGGACTCACTGTCCTGGACGCACCCCACAATTCTCTGTCCCCGAGTTGCCGATAGCCCTCTTTTCCTGCATGCTTTCCAGCCGTTATTTTCGGTTTTCAATACTAATTTTCAATTTTTTAAAAGATTTTATTTATTTGAGAGAGAAAGAGAGATCATGAGCAGGGGGCAGATGGAGAGGGAGAAACAGACTTCCCGCTGAGCAGGGAGCCTGATGCGGGGCTTGATCCCAGGACCCTGGGATCATGACCTGAGCTGAAGGCAGACACTTAACCAATTGAGCTACCCATGAACCACAATTTTTTTTTTTTTTAATTTTAATGCTTTTTTAAACCTTCTGAAAAGGTTTTCCTGGTAACCTCACTGAGAAGGAAGCTTACCTTGGTTTGATTACTATAACACAGGTATTTTCCTCTGGTACGTACTATTCCCCTCTATTTTATAGTATATCTGTACCTTTTATACTAGTCTATGGGATTTCAACTGAAGCACTTGGAGTTTAGACACACTTGGGTTTGAATCCTGGCTTGTGTACCTGCAGCTCTATGATTTGGGGGCAAGTTACTGACTCGAGCCTCAGTTTCCTCATCTATAAAATGAGGAAAATAGAAGGGATTTTGGTGAGCATCAAATGAAATAAATTGGGCACTTGGGTAAAGTGATATAGCTTTAGAACACTTATGGTTGAATCGCCAGCTGTTTGAGTCTTGGCTTTGCTCGTACTTACCATGTGGTATTGTTCAGCTCCTTTGTCCTTCTGTGGGCCTCTGTTCCTAGATGGTGGATGGGGAGGCCAGCGGCCACATGGGTTGTCATGGCGATAATGTGACATACAGCAGAATGGGTGCTCAGGAGGGGCAAAGCATGCCAGAACTTTTCCAGGCAAGGTTCCTATGTCCTCTCCTTTTATCTTAGCTCTCAAAAGGTCCCTCTCTCCCTGCGGGCTGGTTGCATTACTACTTTATGGGCAAGGAAGCCAAGTTTTCATGGCTGTTTCTAGAAAAATATGGAACTCTGATCTATGATTTAAACCCAGAAGAAGGTACCTGGCTTAAATTTCATGTACTTTTTGTTAGATCATGATAAGCTACTGTGTAGTAGGGGATTCACTCAATGCTGATATCCGTATCCACGTAAGAGCGACACATAGTCCGTGTCTTAGGAAAAGCTGTGGTCCAGGTGGGGGCGGGGAGCCCACAGACAACTGAGAAAGAAAGAGAAGTCAACTTCAACAGAGAAAGTGCTGCTACAGAACCTACGAAGTGTTGCGGGGATTTGGAAGATGGCACAATTAACTCTACCTGGGAGAGGACAGAGAAAGGAGGTCTTCACTTTAGAGAGATGCCATCTGAATGTCACTTGAAAGTTAAGTAGAAGTTTCCTAGGTGGAAAAGCCAAGTGGGCCTTGGGAGAAGAACTGACTTCTGTCCCAGGAGCAGTGGCCTCTGAAAGATCTTGGTGCATTCAGGAAATGGTGAGCATTCCCGGGTTGGCAGACACAAAGGGTGACAGAGAAGCATGGGAACAGAGAGGGATGGGCCCTCGGCCATTTCTAAGGGTGGCCTCATCTGAGGTCCGAATTCTATCTCGGGATCGTTGGGGATCTGGAAGGTTTTTAGCACCAAGAAAAGAACGTGTTCACCTTTGCATTTGGTGACGACTTCCTGCATGGTGGGAAGTGAGCTACAGGGGAATTGTGGCTGCTTATGATATTACTGAAATCTTTTAAACTGGGTCTGAGTGGCTCAGATGAGGAGAGGCTAATTCTAGAGACACATGTGAGCTGGACATAATTGGATTTGCTGACTTGCTTTAGGAGACTGGATGGGGATGTGTAGTGATTTTTAATAATTCATAATCTTAAAATTTTTGATGGACAATACACAATTTGTTAGTCCATGGGAGGACTTCTTAGCTATATCACAAAAAAAGAGAAGAAAAGAAAAAGAAAGCTGACCATCTGGATACAGGCATATCAAACCTAATTAGATGCCATTTGTTTATTGTTTTCGATTTTTAGAGGGACTAAAACTTGGGACTTTTATAAATGTGTATCCCTGAAAAGAATCCCAAGCAAAGGTCAACATTCAGCTGGGTTTAAGGCAGATCAAACCATTTGTTTAAATTCCAGACCATGACTGTTTGTGAAATTGTATTTCAAGCTACTTAGATTTTATTGATTACCTGCTCAAAAGCTGTAAGTCTCTGCACAGGGCTTTCTTTTTAATTCATCCACTCTGCTCATGCCGTGTCTTCAAAGGAAGTACCAGGGATGGAAAGCTGAGTCAGGAAACTGGTTCCAGTAATGGTGTGGGAGGCGGTAAGAGCAGGCTTAAGTCTGAAGTAGAGACCCTGTACTTGCTTCAAAGGAGGGATTTTGTCTTTTTTTTTTAACTGCTTCCGACAACTAGAGTGTAGAGTGTGCTAGAGCTGAAGATCCTGGTCGGCCCTGGGGGGTGGTGAGAGAAATAATCCACCTTTGTTGTGGGAAAGGCCTCGTAGAAAAGGTGTGTCAGGACCTATGTCCAGGAAAGGTGAAGCAAACTGTTTTGAGCAAAATGTTGGAATTTGAACATCTGTGGGTTAGTAGGAATCACTGAGGAACTCACACAGGTGTCAGATTAATAGACACAATTGTTAACCATCCGAGTCATAATATGTAGGAAAGATGAGAAGAAAGAAGAAAAGTCCAGAAACATACAAAAGATGTATTTTGCTACTTGAGAAGGCTTTTAAAAGGTCTGAAGAGTGGCACAGCAACAGAATAATGCGATATTAAGTTCCTTTACTTTTAATCATACTTGCTGAAATCTAGAAAATGAAAGTTAAATTTTGTTTGGTTTTGGTAATAGCAGGAGTGTAACTATCAACTTTATAAACCATGAATTGATCTAACTGCTTACATTGTTTGCTGTGAGAAAATACTGCTTACCTTACAGTGCTCTGCTATTAGTCAGTACTTTGTAGGCTGACCCATCTTCCGAAGCTGGTGAGGTGTAGATAACTGTGTCGCATTTCCCAGCGCATCTGCAATAAAGTAGTTGCTCGCCAGCAATTACTCCCGAGAACCAGAGTGCGCGTGGGGTAGTGAGAAGCATGTGGGAGCGTGCGGCTTCATGAACGGGTGCTTTCTTAGTCATCGTTGTATTAGTTCAATGCTTTCCTTGAAATGTCAGTTACAGAGAGAGGCAGTAACTTCTGTTATGGCCACGCACTGCTACGTGCTGCAGGATTTATTTCTACTTTTTCTGGAAGAAGTAGCACTGTAATGCAGCCTCCTTCATGGCTACATTATATGAAGATAAAAGTAGTAAATGATTATAACATTAACTATTGCTAATAACTGTGTTTATTGAATACTTACTAGAGCTTGAGGCACTGTGATTTGCAAAAATTGGATCGTGCTTTTCTCATTTTACAGAGGAAATGTTGACATTCAGGGGAATTAAGTAACTCATTCAAAATTGAGAGTAGAAACCAAGGTTTCAATTAATTTTTTTTTTAAACTCTAAAAGTACCCTCTTAATTGCCATGAGATCCTACCTTTTCCACTTGTTTTTTTATTTCTGTCAGCTGGTAATGCTAGAAGCTGTGATAAATATTGAATCCAACCAGATGCCAAGTTATAGTCAGCTTGGATTGTTTTTTTAAAAAAACATTTTTCAAGTTCTCAGAATTATAAACTCTGTGTATTATAGGAAAGCTTACGTGCTTAGTTGGGTGGAGGAAAATCTTGCTTTCTTTTTAAGGATTTGCTATGACCTTGGGTAAGTCGACTGACCTTCTTGGGTGATATTCAGAGCATTATTGATGTTATTTAATGCGTTCTTATCGATGGTATAAGCAAGATTGTTTAACTATGCTTCCATCCTAATGTTTGATAAGGAAAGGGGCATTTAGACTTAAGGGATCACCCCCCCCCCCCAATAGTCAGCCAACGATTCAGATGTCAAGTTGAACAGAAATGGACTTCTAAATATAGGTCAAATACATTTTTAAAATCACGTAACCGTGTCTCCTTCCCCATGTCCACACTGGATCCTCCTACTAAGAGGATCTCTGCAGGTTCTGTGCAGTTCTGTTTCCTTTAATTCTGTGCTTATATTTTATTTGCATTATGTTGCTGATGATGGACTAATCTTGTTACTATAGACTCATAAGAAATTGAGAAGTTGGCCCGTTTGTTCAACCAATATAAAATTACAAAGATTACCTTTTCATATGGTTTTCAAAATATAACTTATGAAAAATATTTAATATTGATCTTTATCTGGTACACTGGAGTTTAAATTTCAGTTCCTGTAGCTTTATTAGAAATGAAGGGTATTGCATTAGTGTCTTTTAAACACCTCTGCTCTTTTGGAAGATATTATCCTTTGTTCCAGGCTCAATATACTTTTTCTCTGTTCTTATTTCTAACTCCTTTGTCTTTTTTTTTTTTTTAACACTTTTTGTCTTCTTTATTAGACAGTAATAGCCTCACTCCTTTCAAACGTCAAGCATCAGTCTCTGTTTTTGGTATGGAGTTCAAAATAGTGCTCCTCACTCTTCTAAGAGGCAGGTATGGCTTTGTCCTGATTATGGGAAGTGGAAGGCTAGTGAAATAAACTAGTAGCATCTTCAAGGTGAAATACACTTTGTTCCAAACTCATAGCAAGTCAGAAAGCACCTGTGCAGCATCATTACAGGGTCAGAAGAGAGAGTGGGAAGAGATCCCAGCCCATTTATGTGCAACTCTGATTGCCATTTCTTGTTTTTGGTGCTAGTTACAAATAACACAGGTTCACTGAGTGGTTTTGAAGAATATATGAAACTCAAGAGAAAGTAAAAGCATCCATACTTCCATGACCTTGGGCTTTTATAAATTTTCAAACTCTCTCATTGAACAAGAATTACTTACATTATGTGTTATCTATACACATGGATAGTTTACTTTTAGCATTAATTTTGTACACACCCTACCTTTTAAAATGTTTTTGTCATTAATAAAACAAGCTTGTTAACATGATGAAGAAAACCTGGAGGCTGAGGTGGCTTCCTTGGTGAGTTCCACTAAACCTTAAAGGAAGAAATAATACCAGTCCTACCTAAGCTGTGTCCAAATACAGAGAAGGGGACTCTGTCCTACTTATTTATGAGGCGAGACTTTCCCTGATACCAGAACTAGACAGAGTCACTAGAAAATTACAGAGAAGTATCCTTGATCAAAACGTAAGTAGGAAATTCCCTAACGAAATATTTGGACCATTAATCCAATAATATATAAAAAAGAATGTGAGGTTGGTTTAACATCTGAAACTCAACAAAGCATAAAGAAGAAAATTACATAATCTCAATAGACACAGAGAAAGCAGTTAGCAAAATTCAGTGCTTGTTCATAATAAAAAGTCTTGGAAAACTAGGAAGAAGAGGGAAGGGCCTCATCCTGGTAAGCAGAAGCCTATGAAGCCAAGAGCTGACGAGTGTAATGGTGCAAGACAATATTTTCTCCCAAACAATGGAAACAAGTTAAGGATGCTCATTTTTACCATTTCTACTCAACATTATACTGGGGATTCTAGCCATTGAACTAAGGCAAGAAAAATGAATACAAGACACAATGACTAGAAAGGACTAAAACTTTCTCCATGTGCAGATGGCATGATTGTTTATGTAGAAAATTCTGGTAACAGTACTTTTTTGGTTTCAAGACTTTATTTAAATTTATTTATTTATTTATTTAAATTCCATCTAGTTAACATAGAGTGTAATATCGGTTTCAGGAGGAGAGTTTAGTGATTCATCATTTGTAGACAGCACCCCGTGACCGCCCCAAGGGCCCTCCTTACCCGTCACCCATTTCACCTGCCCCCTGCCCCCTGCCTTCCGGCAACCCTGAGTTTGTTCTCTGTAGTTAGGAGTCTGTTTTATGGTTTTTCTCGCTCTTCCCTCCCACCATGTTTATCTGTTTCGTTTTTTAAATTCCACTTAACGAGTGAAATCATTCGGTGTTTGTCTTTGAGTTCCTTCATTTAGCTCCATCCATGTTGTTGCAAATGGCAAGATACCATTCTTTTCTTTTACGGCTGACTGTATTCCGTCGTGCATATATATACCGCATTTTTTTATCCCCTCCTCAGTTTTTTTTTATTTTTTTTTAAAGATTTTATTTATTTATTTGTCAGAGAGAGAGAGAGAGCACGAGAGCGAGCACAGGCAGACAGAGAGGCAGGCAGAGTCAGAGGGAGAAGCAGGCTCCCCGCGGAGCAAGGAGCCCGATGTGGGACTCGATCCCAGGACGCTGGGATCATGACCTGAGCCGAAGGCAGCTGCTTAACCAACTGAGCCACCCAGGCGTCCCTCCCCTCCTCAGTTCTGATGGCAGTACTAAACAACCAGTAGAACTAACCTATGAATTTAAGAAATTTATGAAGCAGAGGCGAACATACAAAAATCAATCATATTTCCATGTCCTAGCAAAGAACAACTGGAATATTAAGTTGCAGAAACAATACCGTTTAAAGCAGCGCGCTGACTGGCATTTATTTATTTATTTATTTATTTTTAAAGGAGTAGGATTTTTTTTTTTTTAAAGATTG
>NC_081566.1:5789860-5830420 GCF_022355385.1 Mustela nigripes
TATTTATTTATTTGACAGAGATCACAAGTAGGCAGAGAGGCAGGCAGAGAGAGAGAGAGGAGGAAGCAGGCTCCCCGTTGAGCAGAGATCCCGATGCGGGACTCGATCCCAGGACCCTGAGTTCATGACCCAAGCCGAAGGCAGCAGCTTAACCCACTGAGCCACCCAGGTGCCCTTTTTTAGGATTTTTAAAAAATATTTTTTAAAAGATTATTTATTTATTTATTTGACAGAGATCACAAGTAGGCAGAGAGGCAGGCAGAGAGAGAGAGGCAGGGGGTGGGAAGCAGGCTCCCCGCTGAGCAGAGAGTCCAGTGCGGGGCTCTATCCCAGGACCCTGAGATCATCACCTGAGCCGAAGGCAGAGGCTTTAACCCATTGAGCCACCCAGGTGCCCCGATAACTGGTATTTAAATAAAAATTTGGAGAAAGAAAAAAGTGGCATGACAAACATGGAATAGGTAGAGATAAAATTTAATAAAATCTAAGCCAGATCTCTACGTTGAAAAGTACTTAACATTGTTAACATTGTTACTTAAAGAACTAAGTAAATGGGAGATTTTTCACCAAGAACTGGAAGATTCATTATTAAGATGTCACTTTAATCCCAGATCGATCCGGAGATTCAAACAATCCCCATAATCATTCCAGCAGGCATCTTGTACACACTGACAATTGATTCTAAAATATATGTGTTTTTTTTAAAGATTTTATTTATTTGAAGAGAGAGATACATCGAGAGAGAGAGAATACAAGCAGGGGAATGGAGAGGAAGAAGCAGGCTTCCCGCTGAGCAGGGAGCCTGATGTGAGGCTCGATCCCAGGATCCTGGGATCATGACCTGAGCTGAAGGCAGAGGCTTAATGGCTGAGCCATCCAGGCGCCCCCTAAAATGTATGTTGAAGTGCAAAAGAACTAGAAAGATAAAAATGGTCTCAGAAAAAAATAAAGTTGGTGGGCTAACAAGTACTACCTGATTTTAAGACTGATGGTAAAACTCCCTCTGTTAGGACATTGTGCTCTGGGCGTGAGAACACACTTGTGGACCCAGAGATCAAACGGGACAGAATAGAGCTCCTAGGAATTAAACCCACATATACGTGGTGAGTTTATTTCTCAATATATCTATCGTGGCAATTCAGTCTTGTTCAGAGAGGGAGAGAGAGGGAGACAGAGTGTAGGCAGTGGGGTAGGGGCAGAGGAAGAGGGACAGACAATA
The DNA here is from genome assembly GCF_022355385.1 of Mustela nigripes. NCBI lineage: Eukaryota > Metazoa > Chordata > Mammalia > Carnivora > Mustelidae > Mustela > Mustela nigripes. The sequence continues at coordinate 5,791,080 of NC_081566.1, forward strand.
TACCTTAAGCGCCACACTCATAGCGCAGTTGCACACGGGGCTCGATCTCACAACCCTGAGATCATGACCTGAGCTGAAATCAAGAGTCCGATGCTTAACTGACTGAGCCAGCCAGGAAATTCAGTTTTTAAAAAAGCTTTTATGCTGGGAAATACCGCTTACGTATAGAAAAGTACAGAAGTGTAGCTCAGTGATTTTATTGCAGATCTATCCCCTGTGTCACTGTTGCCTCCGTCAAACAATCAAACGTCGACGGCATCTCAGAAACGTCCTCTCCTTCCCATTCCTTGCTGCCAGAGGTGACTGATGTCCTGACTTGTATGGGAATCACAACTTCCTTTTCCTTGTGATTTTACTACACTGGTTTCAGTCCTAAAATACCGTAGTTTAATTTTATCTGCTTTTAGAACTTTGAGTCCTCCAAAGTTTGCATTTTTCTGGGTCTGTTTCTTTTGCTCACATTCAGTTTGTAGTTTGTGCAGAGTTACTGTTCATTTTCTTTTTTGTAGAGTCTCTCCATGGTATGAAGATTTCAGATTTTGTCTAGCTGTTCTGCTGTTTATGAACATACCAGCTTTCTGTCTTGAGTGATACAAATAATGCAGTTATGGGTGTTCGTGAACATTTCCGTGGATGACCATGCACACATTTCTGTTGGGTATATCCCAAGGAGTAGAACTGCTGGGTTATAGGACATGCATGTATTCCGTCTTACGAGATGTGGTTTAATGCTTTTCCAAAGTGCTTTTTTACCAATTTACAGTTTCATCAGGAACACATGAGAATCCCCATTGCTTTACCTTCTTGGCAGTTTTGGTATTGTCACTTTTATTATTGTTATTGCTACTATGTTGATGACTTTAACCACTTTGATGGATGTGTAATGCTATGCCATTCTGATTTGAACTTAACCTTTCTTTGGTCATTATTGTAGTGTTATTTTCATACATTTATTTGTAGAGTCTTCTTTGAAGCTTCTTACTCATTTTTTCTATAGGTTGATTATAATTTCTTGGTGACCATAGCACTCTTTATTATGGATTCGAATCCTTTGTCTTACTTTATGGTGTCTTTCAGTGATTCCTTTAAATGTAGTCCAAATTGGGGTGCCTGGGTGGCTCAGTGGGTTAAAGCCTCTGCCTTCTGCTCAGGTCATGATCTCAGGGTCCTAGGATTGAGCCCCTCATTGGGCTTTCTGCTCAGTGGGGAGCCTGCTTCCCCACCCCATGCCTCCCTGTCTGCCTACTTGTGATCTCTGTCAAATAAATAAATAAAATCTTAAAAAAAAGTAGTACAAATTATTAGCCTTTTCCTTGACAGCTAGTATATCAAATGCCCTGTTTAAAAGTCTTTGCCTGCTGTACAAGCAACAAGATGTCCTCCTATATTATCTTTGCAAAGCTTTGTTGCTTTGTCTTTTCTATATTGATATATAGTCTTTTGATATATATTGATATATAGTCTTTTCTATATTGATATATAGTTACCATAGACATTTTAGGTGTATAAGGTGGAGAGGTCCTACATTATTATCTGTCTGATGGGTAAGAGACTGGAATGTGGATCTCTTTTCTACTCTATTGTATGTTTGTGCATTCCGGGCCAACTTTTACCATGGTACGCTAGTGCTGCATTACCATCAGTCTTCATGTCTAGAACAGACTTCATGTCAAGTTGAGAATTCATGTCTTTCCACTTTGAGTTTTTTAAAGATGGAGGTCCTCTTACTATGAATTTTAGAAGCAGTTTGTCATATCTACTGAAACGTACGTGCATACATGGGATGGTGATTAGAAGTGCATTTAATTTTAACTATCAGTTTGGAGAAAAGTGAAACAACTGAGACTTAAATCCACAAAGGTAATAAATCCATTCATATGTATTTAAGTCATTTTTATTTTCTCTCATTGTAGTTCGATAGGTTTCTTCCTAGAGGCCAGGTACATTTTTATTCAGTGACTCCTTAGGGATTTGATTTTTTAAATGCTAAAGTACTATGTTAGTTAAGTTGTATTTCATGTACAGCCCTGTGTAAATTTAAGGTGTACATGTTGTCTTGATATATTTATATTGTAATAAGATTGCCATGGTAACCTTAGCACTTCTATCTTGTCATATAATTATTGTTTTTTCTAGTATTGGGAACAATGGAAATCTGGCCTCTGAGCAATGTTTACAGTATGGCTTTGTTGTCCCTGATCACCGCACTGTATTAGGTCTTCGGGACTTAGTTTTCTGTTTGCATCTATGTGCCCTTAAACATCTCTCTCATTCCCTCCCTCCCCCCAGCCCCTGGTAACTTCCAGTTTACTCTCTGCTTTTACAGTGACAATTTTAATGAAATAATTACTTTCCATGTATAAGAGATACCATTTCTCTGACCTCATCTCAGCATAACGTCCTTGAGATCTATCCGTGTGATGGCAAATGGAGAATTTCCTTTTCTCTCATGGCTGAATAGCATTTCATTATATATTTATACCACATCGTCTTTGTCCACCCACCTGCGGATGAACACTTAGGCTGTTTCCATCTCGTGGCTGTTGTAAATAATGCTGCGGTAAACGTGGGAGGCAGATCATCTCTTCAATACTGTATTTTCATTTCCTTTGGACATATACCTAGAAGTGAAAATCCTGGTTCATGCAGCAGTTGTATTTTTTAAATTTAAATTTTAGTTAGTTAACACACAGTACAGTACTGTTTTCTGGAGTAGAATTCAGTGATTCATCACTTACATACAAACCTAGTGCTCATCACAGGTGCCCTCTGTAGTAGCCACCACCGGTCTAGCCCAGCTCCCCAGTCACCTACTTCCATAACCCTCAATTTGTTCTCTATCCTCAAGAGTCTCTAATGGCTTGTTTCCCTCATCCTTTTTTTTCTTTACCCCCTTCCTACATGTTTGGCTGCTTTTTCTTAAATTCCACATGAGGGAGGTCATACGGTATTATCTTACTCTGGCTGACTTAAATTAGTATAATATGCTCTAGCTCCATCCATGTCGTTGCAAATGGCAAGATTTCTTTCTTTTTGATGGCTGAGTAATATTCCTGTGTGTGTGTGTGTGTGTGTGTGTGTGTGTGTGTGTAGGCCAAAACTTCTTTATCCAGTCATCAGTTGACGGACATACAGTTGGGCTCTTTCTGTAGTTTTGCTGTTGTTGATAATGCTGTTTAAACATCGGAGTGCACGTACCCGTGTGAATCTGTGTTTTTGTTTTCTTTGGGTAGATACCTAGCTGCAGTTGCTAGGTCATAGGGTAGCTCTATTTGTAACTTTCTGAGGAATCTCCAAACTTTTCCAGAGTGGTTGCACCAATTTGCGTTCCCACTAACCGTGAAAGAGGGTTTCTTCTCCTGGTCCTTGCCACCACCTGTTGTTTCTTGTGTTGTTAATTGTAGCCATTCTGACATGTATGAGGTGGGATCTCATCATGATATTGATTTATATTTCCTTAATGAAGATCATATTGAACATCTCTTCATGGGTGTGTTAGTCATCTGCGGGTCTTTGGAAAAAATGTCTTCATGTCTTCTGCCCTTTTCTTAACTGGATTATTTGTTTTTTGGATGTTGGGTTTGGTAAGCTCTTTATAGATTTCGGATACTAACCCTTTATCTGATATGTCATTGGCAAATTTCTCCCATTCTGTAGGCTAGATTTAGTTTTGTTAATTTTTCCTTTGGTGTGCAGAAGCTTTTTATTATGATGAAGTCTCAGTAATTCATTTTTGCTTCTGTTTTCCTTGTCTTTGGAGATGTGTCTAATAAGAAGTTGCTGCGGCCAAGGTCAAAGAGGTTGCTGCCTGTGTTCTCCTCTAGGGCTTTGATGGTTTCCTGTCTCACATTTAGGTCTTTCATCCATTTTGAATTTGTTTTTGTGTGTGGTATAAGAAAGTGGTTCAGTTTCATTCTTTTGCATGTTGCTGTCCAGTTGTTCTCAACACCATTTGTTGAAGAGACATTTTTCCATTGGACATTCTTTCCTGCTTTGTTGAAGATTAGTTGGCCATATAATTGTGGGCTCATTTCTGGGTTTTCTATCCTGTTCCATTGATCTATGTGTCTGTTTTTGTCCCAACCCATAGTGTCTCGAGGACTACAGCTTTGTAATAAAGCTTGAAATCCAGAATCATGATGCCTCCAGTTTTGATTTCTTTCTTCAGAATTGCTTTAGCTTTTGAGGTCTTTCTGGTTCCACACAAATTTTGGGATTGTTCTAGCTCTGTAAAAAATGATGATGTTATTTTCATAGGGATTGCATGAAATGTGTAGATTGCTTTGGGTAAGATAGACATTTTAACAACGCTTGTTCATCCAAACCAGGAGCATGGAATGTTTTTCCATTCCTTTTTGTCCTCTTCCATTTCTTTCATAAGTGTTCTGTAGTTTTCAGAGTACAGATCTTTAACTTTACTAGTTAAGTTTATTCCCTAGGTATCTCTGGTTTTGGTGCAGTTGCACATGCGATTAGTTGCTTGATTTGTCTTTCGCTACTTCGTTATTGGTGTATTAAAATGCAACAAATTTTTTTAAAAAGGATTTTATTTATTTAATTGACAGACACAGATCACAAGCAGAGAGAGAGGAAGGGAAGCAGGCTCCCCACTGAGCAGAGAGCCCAATGCGGGCCTTGATCCCAGGACCCTGGGATCATGACCTGAGCTGGAGGCAGAGGCTTTAACCCACTGTGCCACCCAGGCGCCCCATAAATGCAACAGATTTTGCACGTTGGTTTTATATCCTGCAACTATGATGAATTCCTGTATCATCCTAGCAGTGTTTTGGTGGAGTCTTTCAAGTTTTCTACATTGAGTATCATGTCGTCTGCAGAAAGTGGAAGTCTGACGGCTTCCTTGCTAATTTGGATGCCTTTTGTTTCTTTTGTTGTCTGATTGCTGAGGCTAAGACTTCCAGTACTATGTTAAAAAGTAATGGTAAGAGTGGACATCCCTGTCTTGTTCCTGACCGAAGGGAAAAGGTTCTCAATTTTTCCCTTTCGAGTATGGTATTAGCTGTGGGTCTGCTGCCTGTGGCCTTTATGTGTTGGAGTATATTCCATCTGTCCCTACTTTGTGGAGTGTTTGTATCAAGTCAGGACGCTGTATTTTGTCAAGTGCTTTTACTGCCATCTGTTGACAGGATCACATGGTTCGTATCCTCTTTTCGTAGTGTGGTATCACATGCATTGATTTGCTAATATTGAACCAACCCCGCAGACCAGGAATAAATCCCACTTGATCGTGGTGAATAATTCTTTTAATGTCCTGTTGGATTCGATTTGCTAGTATTTTCTTGAGAATTTTTGCATTCATGTTTATCTGGAATATTGACCTATAATTCTCCTTTTTAGTGGGGTCTTTGTTTGATTTTGGAATCAAGGTAATGCTGGCTTCATAGCAGCTGTTAGGAGGTTTTCCTCCCACTTCTATGTTTTGGAACAGTTTGAGAAGAATAAGTGCCAACTCTTCCTTAAATGTCTGCTGGAATTCCCCTGGGAAGCCATCTGGTCCAGGGCTTTTGTGTTTTGGGAGATTTCTGATGACTGATTGGATTTCTTTGCTGGTTATGGTTTTCTATTTCTTCCCGTTTCAGTTTTGATAATTTGTAGGTTACTAGGAATTTGTCCATTTCTTAAGGGATTGCTCAGTTGGCATATGAATTTTCATAATACTGTCTCACTGTTTGTATTTCCTCTCTCATTCGTGATTTTACTTATTTGGGTCCCTTCTATTTTCCTTTTGATACTTCTGGCTAGGTGTTTATCAGTTTTGTTAATTCTTTTGAAGATCCAGCTCTTAGTTTCATTAATGTGTTCTACTATTTTTGTTTGTTTTGTTTCTGTATCCTTTATTTCTGCTGTGATCTTATTTTCTTTCTTCTACTGGCTTTAGGCTTTATTCGTGCTTTCTTTTCTAGCTCCTTTAGGTGTAAAGCTAGGTTGTGTACTTGAGACTTTTCTTGTTTCTTGAGGAAGGCCTTTAGCGCAATATAGTTCCCTCTTAGGACTGCCTTTGCTGCATCCCAAATTTTTGGATTGTGATGTCTTCATTTTCATTTGTTTCCATGTATATTTAAAAATTTCTTCAATTTCCTGGTTAATCCATTCATTCTTTAGTAGGATTTGTGGTTATTCCAATTTTTTTCTCATGGTTGACTTCATTTCATAGCGTTGTGGTCTGAAAATACGCATGTATGATTGTGACCTTTCTGTACTTGTTGAGGATTGATTTGTGACCCAGTATGTGATATTCTGGAAGATGTTCCATGTGCACTTGAAAAAAAAAATATGTATTCTGCTGCTTTAGGATGACATGTTCTGAATTTATCTGTTAAGTCACTCTGATCCAGTGTGTCATTCAAAGCCCTTGTTTCCTTGTTGATTTTCTACTTAGATGGTCTGTCTTTGTCTGTTAACGTCGCCTACTATTATTGTATTATTATGCATGAGTTTCTTTATGTTTATTATTAATTTATATATTTGAATGTTGTAAGTGGAGAACATAAATATTTACAATTCTTAGATCTTCTTGATGGATAAACCCCTTATTATGATATATTGCCCTTCTTCGTCTCTTGTTATAGTCTTTGGTCTAAAATCTAGTTTGTAGGGATGGTTGGGTGGCTCAGTCAGTTAAGCATCTGCCTTTGGCTCCGATCAAGATCCTAGGGTTTTGGGATTGAGTCCCGCATTGGGCTCCTTGTTCAGCAGGGAGCCTTTGTCCTCTGCCTGCCCTTCCCTTTGCTTGTGCTCTGTCTCTCTCTGTCTCAAATAAATAAAAGTCTTCAAAAAAATAAAGTAAAATCTAACTTTTTGAGGAAACTCCATATTGTTTTTCAGTTTGCATTTCCACCAACAATGGAAGGGATCCTTTTTGTCCACATCCTTGTCACACCTGTTGTTTCTTGTGTTGTTTTTAGCTACTCTTACAGGAGTGAGGCGCTATCTCATTGTGGTTTTGATTTGTATTTTCCCTGAGGATCAGTAATGTTGAACATTTTTCCTGTGCCTATTGGTCATCTGTAGGTCTTTTTTTTGAAAAATGTCAGTTTTTGTCTTCTGTCCATTTTTTTTATTGGATTGTATTTCTTCGTGTTGACTTCTATAAGTTCTTTCTATATTTTGGATTTGGGTGTTGACTTCTATAAGTTCTTCCTGTATTTTATTAGATATGTCATTTGCAAATCTCTCCTCCCATTCTGTAGGTTGCCTTCTTGTTGAGCTGATTGTTTTCTTCCCTGTGCAGAAGTTTTTGTTTTGATGTAGTCCCAAGAGTTTATTTTTGATTTTGTTTCCCTTGTCTCAGGACACCTCTGTAATGGGAAATTGCTACAGCTAATGTCAACGAGGTTAGCACCAGTGTTCTTTACCAGGATTTTTATGTTTTCTGGTCTCACATGTAGGTCTTTAATCCACTTTGAATTTATTTTTGTGCATAGGCTAAGAAAGTGGTCAGGTTTCCTCCTTTTTCATGTTGTTCTCCAGTTTTCCCAATACCATTTGTCAAAGAGACAGTCTTTTTCCTGTGGGGTATTCTTTCCTGTTTTGTCAAACATCAATTGAACATATAATTGTGGGTTCACTTCTGGGTTTTCTGTTCTGTTCTATCTTTATAGGTGTCTATTTTTGCGCCAGTACCATACTGTTTTGATCACTACTGCTTTGTAATATATCTTGATGTCTGAACTTGTGATGCCTGCAGCTTTACTTTTCTTTTTCAAGACTGCTTTGGTTATTCAGGGTCTTTCTTGGTTCCATAGAAATTTTAGGGCTGTTCTAGCTCTGTAAAAATGCTGGCGGTATTTTGGTAGGGATCGCATTAAATGTGTAGATTGCTTTGGGTGGTGTAGACATTTTAATAATACTTGTTTTTCCAATTGATCAACATGGAATGTTTTTCCATAGCTAAGAAAATAACCCTTTATATTATCCTGAAACATTTTCAATGACTTCAACTCTTCTATAGATTGTCTTTTTGATGTTACCTTTATTATTCTTTTGTATTTGTCTTTTTTGTATACCCTTCTAGGTTTATAACTTCTGATTTAAATGCCAGCCAGGGATGCTTTGAGCAAGCACATTCACATGTTCTGTTTAGAGTTGATTAAGTGAGTGTAATATAATGTTAATTGTGTTAAGATTGTGGCAGAAATATAAGTGTGACAATATAAGAAATATAAGTGTGATTTAAAGAAATCTGGAGTAGAGCATGTGCACTATGATTATAGCTACAGAAGACATTCAATATAGACAATAATATACCCAGGGCATGCTGTCATGTGTGCTACTGATGAGGTTTTATTTTTCTAATTTCTCCTACCCGAAAGCAATTCTATAGAGTTGTGTTATTGGCTTTTGTTGTTGTGGTGGTTTTATAATTAAATTGTTAATGCAAGCCAAAATATTAAGAGTACAATTTGGTCCACTGCCATAGATCTACATTTTTTTCTGACAGTCATGAAATAAAAGTTCAGATGAGCTAAAATAGGCATATCAATGGATCTTTCATCATTCATCTACTGCTAATTATAATTTATTGCTGGCTTATTACAAAATTAATTACAATGATTAGTAAGAAAACAAAGATATCATTAAAAAAATTAGCTGCCAATGGAAAGAAAAAGAAAAAATGACAAAGAATAAAATGGAGCCAGGAAAGAGGCTGATAAGAAACACATATTCTGGAATTCTGAAACATGTGGCAAGTGGGCCATGTACTTAAGTTTTTTAATAGCCAAAACAATAAACAAATTTAGTTAACACAGTGGTCCATAAGATGGAAAAAGTACAAATAAACTCAAGATGCCATCTAAATATTTAATTTTTTTGGCTAAGCTATAAAATTCTAAGATTTGGAATAAAATTATCTTCAGAACTCTCCTGTAGAAAATATTGTGTGATGGGATGAATATTTTCAGTTTTCTTCTTTTAATGGACATAGCAGTCTCTCTCAGTGTCACACCCATGCACAGCTTTCAGGTGAAGGAACACTTGAGGCCAGTATATCCAGGTATAGCTAAAAGGGCCCTTGGGTGGCTGGAGGTAGATTTTATCTATGCACTCAGTGGGGGAATATATTATATGTGAAGACATGGATGCGGGGCATACTTTGCTGCTGTTGTTGTTTTCCCCCTCAGTCAAGATTAAAAATACTTTTTATGAGGGCACCTGGGTGGCTCAGTGTGTTAAAGCCTTCTGCCTTCAGCTCGGTTCATGCTCCCAGGGTCCTGGGATCGAGCCCCGCATCGGGCTCTCTGCTCAGTAGGAAGCCTGCTTCCCCCTCTCTCTCTGACTAATTGTGACTCCTCTCTCTCTCTGTCAAATAAATAAAAAATAGCTTTTTTTTAAAAAAAAGGAAAAAATATTATTTATGATATTATTTATGGGTAATTGACATAGAGTGTTGTAAAGTTTCAGATGCATAACACAGTTGGCTAAGTGGCTGACTCTGGATTTTGGCTCAGGCCATGATCTCAGGATCCTGGAAATGAGTGCCACATCTGGCTCCACGCTCAGCGGGGGTCTGCTTGAGCTTCTCTCTCTCTCCCCCTCTCCCCACTGTCGCTCTCTCTCCCTCTCCCTCTCTAAAATAAATAAATAAAATTGTACACACTGTTCACCACAATAAATATAGGTACCATCTGTCACTGTACAACGTTATCAGTATTATTGACTATAATTCCCTGTCCTGGGCTTTTCGTCTTCCTGATTTCCCAGTTTTGTAACTGGAGGTTAGTACCTCTTGAATCTCCTTCACCTATTTCTCCTATCCCTTCTGGCAACTACCAGTTCTCTGTATTTATGAGTCTGTATCTCTTGTTTATTCCTTCCTTCCTTCCTCTCTCTCTCTCTCTTTCTTAAGATTTTATTTATTTATTTGAGAGAACAAAAGTGAGAGAGATCACAGAGGGAAAAAGAGAGGTAGACTCGTCACTGAACAGGGAGCCCGATGTGGGGCCCTCTCCCAGGACCCGTAGGTCATAATCTGAGCTGAAACTTAACCGTATGAGCTAGCCAGGTGCCCCTCATGTTTGTTTTCTCATTTGTTTTTCTTTTTGGACTCCACGTATAAGTGAAATCATATAGTATTTGTTTTTCTCTGATTTATTTCACTTAGTGTAATAAGTCCATCTGTGTTACAGGTGACAAGATCCCATTCTTTTTCACGGCCGAGTAATAATCCAGCGTGTCTGTATGTGTGCGGCTGTGTGTGTGTGTGTGTGTGGGCACATGCCCCACACTTTCTTTATCTGTTCATCTGTTGATGGACTTTTCAGCTGTGTCCATATCTTGCCAATTGTAAATAATGTTGCAATGAACATAGGAACAGAGGACCCGAATAGACACTTTTCCAAAGAGACATAACAGATGGCCAGCAGAAAGAAATGATTCACAACATCATTAATCATCCCGGAAATGCAAGTCCAAACTACAGTGAGATAACACCCACATTGGTCCGAATGGCTAACAGCAAAAAGACAAGAAATAACAAATGTTGGAGAGGATGTGGAGAAAATGTTGCCCTTGTACACTGTGGTGGGGATGCAAGTTGATGCAACCATTGTCGAAAACCATGTGCAGTTTCCTCAAGAAATAAAAAATAGTATTACCATACAATCCAGTATTCCGCTGTGGGTATTTACGCAAGGAGAACTCAAACACTCATTTGAAAACATATATTCACCCTCGGTCAAACTTCTGATATTTGATGGGGGATTGTACTTCCTGGACTATCTGAGATACAATTCTATATTTTACCACTCAAATACGGATTTATTAGCCTGGTGGACACTTGAGCGTGGGCAGTGCCGAGAGTTTCTGAGGAAGTGAGGAACCCCAAAGATTTATTCTCACATGTATGGACATCCCATCTGATGAGTTACAGGAATACCAACGGGAAGGGCAATACTTCCTCTCAGAGAATAGTTTAGATTTACTTTAACATACAGATTAATGGACAATGAAATTTTCTTGCATAAAGCACTATCAGAAAAGTATTAACCTGACATTTTAAGGTGACAGCTAAATCCTCACTCTGACTTGAAAATCTCAGTGAAGCATTCTTAGACTGTCTAACTCTGACTATTATATTTTCCAGTGGGTTCTCTTAAAACAAACTATGGATTACAGCTCTGAGTTATGTTGGGGTTATTATTAAATATTTGCCAAGCGTAACTGTTCTTTCTTTTTTGAGATAGTGGGTTTATGGCCTATTTATGTCACTTTTAGTGTGTGATTTTAAATCTTCTGATCTGCCCATGCTGGAAAGCTTATATTTGTTTTCTTTAACAGGAAGAAATGATCCAGTTCAACAAAAGTCAAACAGATTTCAAGAATTTAAAGGAGTGGGAGCAGTGTCACGGGAACATAATCCTGTTTTAACCCAGATATAAAATTATGATTTGATTTGTCAAAAAAAATTTTTTTATTGCTCTTGACCCTTGTAGTTCCTTAATACTCATGGTGTGTCTGCTGTGTGTACAGAACAATATTCTGGGGGAAAGGGGGGTTACAGGATATGGTAGTTGGAGCGAGGGGCTAATAAGCCTATATGGGAAAATAACAAATATATTTCTGAAGTGTTAGAAAAAAATAACAACAGAAAAAAAGACATTCGTGGATGGTTGGGGAAAGACCACAGAGCAATCATTAATTAAATTCAAAATTTAGGAACAATCAGTGCAAATGCCAAGACAACTTTGGAGATCAGAGTTTGCTGAACGAGCTTCCCGTCATAAAGCAAAGATGTAGTGTGAGTTCTGTATCTTGATATGTACATATGATAACAATTTTGAATTCCTCTGAAAAGGACTTTTTAAATATAAGAAATGTCCTAATCAAACATAGACTTTAAAAAAATCAAAACAAGTAGTACTCATGATGTGTTATTTTTGAATAACAGCATGTCATTTTCATAGCTCTTTCCACATAGTATTTGCTCCGGCTTCATGCCAACCCTATAAAAAAGACTGAGGTAGGCATTTTTCCTGATTTACTGCTGAGAACATCAAGACCTCGTAAAGCTAGGAGATTTGTCTATGGTGCCGCACTGATAATATCTTAGGAGTTTCATCAACTCCCTGTTTTTCTTTATATTGCATAATTGCTGATAGGGTAGGTAGAACTGGTGACTTAATAGCTTTCTTTTCCATCTGATAGCCTCAAAGTACCTTTTCAGTACCCTGTTGAATAAATGAAGGAAAATAAGATTACCAGCTACGGCTGTGGCTCATATTGACAAGCCATCGTTTTATTTCTTTTGTGTCTGGTAATTCTGTTAATCCAGTAGACAAGTAGGGTTATCATCTCGAGTAGTCATCGCCCCGTCGTCAAGTGCTAGGGGAGATTTATAGGACCTGTGTACATACTTCATGTGCTAAAGGAGTTCTCGGTCCCTTTGGGGAAAGATCAGGTGCACTCAGGAAAGTGGTAAGCCACTGACCTGGCTAGCATACCATTACTCCTCAAAATGAGGGGTGGCAGATTCTGTATCAGTGTTCTGAGGCAGGAGTGGCCCAGGTGAGGTGGGACTTCAGCTAGACCTTCCCTGAGGGATTTGATTCCATGAGATGGCAGAACAGGGTAGGCATTGAGTGGAGTGAAACTTGACTGAGGGAACATGGAGAAATGAATTGGGAAGGGGGAGAAAGTCATATAGAAAAATTTAAATGATAAGTTGAAGAGTTGGCATCTGTAGGTGTTAAAAAGCCCTGAAAGAAATCTGTGTTTTGCTTAATTTCTCCATGCTTTGAAGGAGCAATTTTGAGTTGACCATTGCGGCATTGTGACATGCTATGGTCCTGGGGTATGGCTAAAAAAACCTAGAGGACCGACTGGAATTTATTGTTGTTGTTTTTTATTTGAGGTTTATAAAGTGCTTTTAGCATACTTTGTATTTTGGCAGATTGTGAAATGTGAAATGAAACTCTTTATCCCCTTGACTGTTGAGGACTTTTTTTATATGGCGCCAAATTTGAGGCTGAGGGTCTGTTGCTAAGATGGCGGAGCTCTCTAGGCAAGAGTTCCTTTGTCAGCCAGGGCGCAGCTTGCCTCCTGGGGAGGCGTTTGACTCCACTTTCCATGAAACATTCATGTGTTACAGACACAAAAGAGGCAGGAATCTGTGCCTGATGGTAGGCAACAAGCATGGAGACATTCTTCTGATGCGGTGGCTGGATGGTGTCCTGTCAGGGCATCAAGCCTTAACACCGTTCCTCACCCAAGTCTTACTCTGTTCCTGTGGGGATGAGGGTATCTTCTGGAATTTTTGCCAATCCTCATAAAGTGAATTACTATAGTTTCACCAGGGAGAGCTTATTTTTCACATCACTTTAATTAAACTACTAATTTCAGCAGTGAGAAGCTATTTCTGACATTCACTATGCTACATGGCGAAGCCTTTGGCATTGATCAAGTATGAATAGTTGAAGGAGGTATGGATAGCTGAAATGCTTGCCCAGCTCTGCAGTGTGACCCTTGCTTAATTATTTAATTATTTATTTATTTAAATTTATTTATTTGACAGACAGAGATCACAAGTAGGCAGAGAGGCAGGCAGAGAGAGAGAGGAAGAAGCAGGCTCCCCGCTGAGCAGAGAGCCCGATGCAGGGCTCGATCCCAGGACCCTGAGATCATGACCTGAGGCAAAGGCTTAACCCACTGAGCCACCCAGGCACCCCGATCCTTTCTTATTGATATAAGCCAATCCCGGGAGTCTGAATGGTCAATCAGGGCCAATGTCCCTAATGGCAAAGCTTAAATCTACAGTATCTTACTATCTATGCTGAATGATAGTTTGTGAATTTCTTAGACTCATTTATTAAACACATGATGGAAATAGCAATGCTTGTCCTTGATTAACCCTGTTTAAACTAGAGCCTCAACATGGTGATTATGATATACATATAGATATTTTGTTTTGTTTTGTTTTTGATTTGTTCTCAACCTCTACCATACTGTTGTTTTCTTTGCTTTACTTTATGTGGATCAAAAACTGTGGGGAAATATTCTAAGTAAGGAAAGTGTCCCAAAGAGACTGGGGGCTTGGCTTGCACATACTGAGTGCATACGTCCTAAAATGGTTAAACACGTTATTCCGAAATCCTAAGGAGCAGTTTTCCAAGGTGCTCATACGCCTCAGAGTGGCCTCCTCTGTGAGATTCCCACTTTGCTCCCTGGCACTAGGTGTACTTTTGAGCCTTCTTCTCATTCCGTCCAGATTCTGTCAGTCTGCGACTGGGAAGCCCTTTCTTTGCCAGACGATCCCTGTCCAATTCTTTTATTCTTGGCAGGTTCATTTGCTTTTTCATGGTTTCAATCCTAACCAGTCCTCAGCCTGGACCCGAGATAAGTTGGTTTCCTAGGCTTTTTGTTGTTGAGGGCAGGGAAGCTGTTATTGTCTCCTAGTGCTCAAGTACGGCCTGTCCTTTGACTTTGCTACAACTGTTTACACCAACTTTAAAGGGACATGATATTCAAATGCCTTAAACATGCGAGTTCAGGGAGGGCTCTGATCGAATGTCTGGACTTCCTGCTCTTACGATTTCTGCAGCCTCACATGGCATCTCTACCACCAAAGAAAGATTTTGCTATGGAAAAGAAGTTGAGGGGCACCTGGGTGGCTCAGTCGTTAAGGGTCTGCCTTCGGCTCAGGTCATGATCCCAGGGTTCTGGGACCGAGCCCCACATTGGGCTCTGTGCTCTGCAGGAAACCTGCTTCTCCCTCTCTGACTCCCCCTGCTTGTGTTCCTTCCCTCTCTGTGTCTCTGTCATATAAAAAAATAAAATCTTTAAAAAAAGAAAAGTTGAGACAAGTATTGTCCTGAAAGTGAAATGACTTTATGAAAGAATGTTTATGAACCTACATCAGGTAGTTTGCAGTGCTGTTTTAATGTTTGATATATGTGTATATGCAATACTCCCACATATGTGTATGTATACATGTATGATAGATGTGTGTGTGTGTGCATTTATGTGATAGAAATGATGTTGTAGTGCAGTGATCCAAAAACTTTGTTTTTTTCATAACTGAATTAAAATAGCTTTACATTTATTTATGTGTTACTACAGCAAGATCAACTTTACACCTGGGCTGCGGTCAGCCAGCCCACTCACTCACTGGACTACACGGAAGGGCAGTTTCCCAGGCGAGCCTCCTCCGTTCGGCCACCATCGAAGCCTCCTGATGAAGAACACGGGCTGAAGGATGCTGAAACAGGTGCGACCCCGGGGGCAGTTTCTTGGGTTACGATCTGCAGCGGCCTCACGTACAACCGCCGGCGTCTCGTTACATTGAAAATTGTTAATGCTCCACCTTCAAGGCTGCTGAGTCAGAATTTTAGGGAAAGGGACACTGGAATTACCCAGTTATTATTGTG
Source organism: Mustela nigripes (assembly GCF_022355385.1). Lineage (NCBI taxonomy): Eukaryota > Metazoa > Chordata > Mammalia > Carnivora > Mustelidae > Mustela > Mustela nigripes. Next base: position 5,806,460 of record NC_081566.1, read on the forward strand.
TAGATGCAAATTTGTGAACTGGTGCTTCAGGTGGCGAGCTCTACCCACTGCCCGAGATGAAGGGAGCCACGCACCTTGTGTGGACTGAGAACAACAAAAGGAAATTTCTGTCCGTTGCCTTCAAACGTGGTGTCCACCTTACTTCTCCACTCTCTTCCCGTACTGCGTTCCTTTTTTTTTTTTTTTAAAGATTTTTTTTATTTAACTGAGAGAGAGATCACAAGTAGGCAGAGAGGCAGGTGTTGGGGGAAGGGAAGCAGACTCTCCGCTGAGCAGAGAGCCCGATGTGGGGCTCGATCCCAGGACCCTGAGATCACGATCTGAGCCGAAGACAGAGGCTTAACCTGCTGAGCCACCCAGGTGCCCCTCCTTGTGCTTTTCTTGATCCTCTTCTTTGTCTTCAGAGATGATGGGGACACAGAGATAAAAGTTTCATTGAACAGCATTTTAAGTCCTCTTTCCAAACCTGCACAGTGTTCAGGTGTAGTTATTCTTCTCTAAAAGTTTTCTTTTGGGTTGTTTTTCTCTTTGCATCTTTTGTTGTCTTCAAGTATTTTGCGTTATCGGCGGGGAAGATAGCGTGAGATTAATATAAGCTTTATATGAAGACTGGAAGTGGGAAAGCGCTTTGTGTTTGTCTAAGGAATTAAGAATCCTATTTGTGTAATCATGTTTTGTGAAATTGGGTTGTTTAATTCCTTTTTTAAAGAAGTTTTCCTGTTTGGTATAATAAACTCCTGACTTCTCAGTGGACTGACTCCGAAGTGGAGAGTGCATCAGAGAGCGCTATTGCTCTTCAGCAATGTACCTACCCTGCACCGAATTCTCCTCAATAGTAACACAAGTGTTAAGAGTTACGAATTTTTACTTTTTGGGGCACCTGGGTGGCTCAGTCGGTTAAGTGTCTGACTCTTGGTTTTGGCTCAGGTCCTCATCGACCCCCGAGTTGGACTCCACGCTCAGCAGAGAGTCTGAGGTCCTTTCTCTCCCTTTCCCTCTGCTCCTGCCCCCCACTGTCTCTCTCTCTCTCTCAAATAAGTTAATACATCTAAAAAAATTAAAATTTTTTTTCCTCATTGGTTTGTAGAGAGAAAGTCATTAATCTGGATTTGTAATAAAAGAGTATAAGATAAGAGCGTGGAGCTTTGTAAGGTCGGGTAAATTCCTTAATCCCTATACTCCGTTTCCTAACCTGTAGAATGTCGGTAAGAATAGCATCTACCGCATAGGGCTGTTTTGTGAAAATTATCTAAGTTAATGCATGTTCAAGCATAGAGTTAGCAATCAGAATGCAATGTCAGACTTAGTGTAATTGTTTGCTGTTGTTATTGTTATTATTATTCCTTGACATCTTTATTACTTCCTCATGAGTCCCCTTTAAAACCAGTAGTGACCTACAGCGTTAAGGATTTTATTCTAGGCCCCTTTCCAAAGTGAATGTAGTGTTCATAATCCCGTTTTTTTACTCCACTGTCTGAAGGGATGCTTATACCTTTCTTCTTTCTACTGAAGCCCAGAATGGGGGGCCCACACCCAACTGCATGTGTCCCCTTTTTACTGTCCGATGCTTCTGAAACACGGCTGAGTGTTCACTAGAGGGACTTCTACTCCCTGAAATGAACAACAAATGAGAGAGAAGAGTAGGAAACTTTGTCCCATGTAGGGCTCAGAATTTTTTGGAACATGGTACAGTTGATCAAGGGCCAAGGTCTAGGGTTCCTTAATGGCTTATATCATCAGGGATGAAGGGGTTCTAACATGATAATACCTGAAAATAATCACATAAAAGCATAGCTTTAAAAAGAAAAACACAACTGAAAGTATTGCTTCTGTTAAGTGCACTGTGTTATTTGTGTTAAAAAATCACTTTAACTTCTTGCTAGGAAACAGCCAGGTGTAGATAGAAAAGAATCAACAGTTTCACTGAGCACTCTCTTAGCAGTCGTCCTTGTCTTGTGTTTTACATCATGACTAGTGTCATATTTTCATTTTTTTTCTTTCCTGGTATGCCTTTCCCCACTTTTTCGAAATATTCACATTTTCCTCTAAAAATTTAAGGCTCTTTAAGAAAGTTTCAAAGTATATTATGGCTTTTGTATACTGGGGGAGGACTGGATGGAAAGCTATTGATAATCTAAATTTTAGTTTGGTTAAAGATGATAGTTGGAATTGATACGGGGAACTTTTTAACTTCATTTTCTCGTTATTTGGTGTAGCTTGCAAAATGCCAGATCAAGTAAGTTTTAAAATAGTAACTTGTATCCTTTTATAATATGCATTCTTGAAGGGGAGGATGGAGGTAAGTAGAAGATAATTTTGTGTAGTGACTTGTTTTTCTCCAGTTGATCTGTTAAAAACCTGAATGGCCATATAGCATTCTTTTGTCCAAATGATCTAATGGCACTTTCTTTTTAAAAAATTTTTAAATTTTTAAAAAATTTTAAATTTAATTTTTTCAGTGTTCCAAGATTCATTGTTTATGCACCACACCCAGTGCTCCATGCAATATGTCTAGTGGCACTTTCTCAACTTTTTCTGCTGTGACTCCATGGGCCATTCTCATTCTGAGGGCCATACCACTCTCTTGTACTCTGTCAGTCAGTGGTAAGTGAGAGGGTCAGTAATACAGCAAAAACCCTACATAGAATCTGCTACTTGAAAATATATATATTTGGTGAAACGTTGACAACATAATTATTAATAGTAATGAACAGTTTGCAGTACACTTAATGACTATGGCCATTCATTGCTGTGGAGTGACGCATTGGTTGAAACCAGTATTTGCAACATGTGGCCCCTTTCAATTTTAGTTTAAAATAAAAGGGTTCAATGACGTTTTTCTTTTTGAAGAAGAAGGATTTTCATTTACATCTTAGAAAACTGAAAACTTGCTTCTGTCTTGTGGCTCATTTTCATTACTGATCCCTAATTCACATGTCCAGCTAATGCAGATTTCTCATGCATCTGACTCCCATATTTTTGTAATTCCTTCTCTAAGAGAGGCTTTTCTCCACCTTTCATATAATGGCAAAAGAACCAGCCCTCCTCTATAAGGATTTGAGGTGAGGAGGTCAAGGAGAAGCCTTGGTGCCTCTCCCTGCCCCTGAGCAGAAGGGCTGCAGATTCTTGGGAATCTTTTGCAGTCCGCATTGTCTCCACAGAAAAGCCCGAGGTGTGAAAATTCACCTTTTGAAGCTACAGAATGCCTCCTGGAAGGATAAGGCTAGTTGGAAAAGAAATCAGGAAGGAACGTTCTGCAAGATTTGGTGGTAGAAACATGGATAAGAAAGAAATACCTTTCCATGTATCTTGTTTCCTCTTTATCTTTTCTCTCTTCATTTTTCTTTACTTATATGATGCAACACCCTCTGTGTTTCTTTTTTTCGAGTCCCATGGCATTTTATTCTTATCTGTATCATTCATATTACTTATGCATTATAATTTTTCTGTTTGTACATATCTGTCTTCCTTGGAGACTCCCCACATTTCAAGACCTCTGGGCACACAGTATATGTTTAAATATTTAAGCCAGTAAATTGAGATCTTTTGTTGAAAAAGATCTGAATGAATATCTACTTAGCACATTCATGGAAGCATTTGAGGGAGAGTTTTGTGTGTGCTGAAACAGCCCATGGACCATTTTCTAGGCTCAGTACCAAGTTTCAAAAGCTATTCGCTGATTCACAGAAATCAAAGAGATAATTAACTCCAGTTTTCAAATTTATGAAGACTAGGGAGGGTGTCTAGATGTGTATGGGGAATCGATCGTTCTTACTGTGTTTTAGAAACATCAAGCTCCTTATCTTTCTCTGAAAATGTAAATGGCCAAGAGGAGTGCCTTTAGGAAGGCAATCTGGGGACAGAAAGTCTGGAAGGAAACTATGTGCAAGGAGAGTTGATAGAAACGTGGCAGAGACTTTTTATATAGAAATGCTATAAGTCGTGCTTACAGCTGGCTGAAAGCAGTGCGACCCATCTTAGCTCCAGAAAAGATTTGAGCAGCTTATAAATATCTAAGCTCTACAAAAGAATTACAATGGAAATTAGGTTGAAGGAATTTAGGATGGTGCAATAAAATGAAGCCAGGGCAAGGTTGCGCGCAAATGTATCACAGAAGCGCTTGGAATTTGCAAAGGTAGGTGGAGATTTTTCCGGTTTAAAGCAAAGTGGGAAGTGGGGACAATTCTATAATCATCCCCTGTGTCCATGAGGTTAAAAACAATAACGTCTCAGAGACATACTTTTCTGGCCTTCTATATAAAAAATAAGTGTTTCTGATGGTTCCTCGTAAGATTCTGTGTGGTACAATGCAAACAGTATGATCAGCTCATTTCCAGGAGTAGCAGTCTGGATGCTTTAGCAAGTGTTCAGTTGGGATAATGAAGAAATTCTGTAAGGAACCCAGGAAGGGTAGATAGTGTTCTGTTTCTCCGCTTCCCACTTGATCAAGGGATGAAATGTGCTGCAAGAGGCTGGAAGATTGACCCTGTCTCCTTCTCCTATAGGTAATTCTTCCTCCTCCTCCTGTTCTTCTCCTCCTCCTTTTTTTTTTTGTGATTTTGGCTTGCATTTCTCTCTCATATATGCAAGTTCAGTCTTGTGTATCAATATCCTTTGCTGACAACGAGGGGCATATCCCTACGGTGAGATCATCAAATAAGCAGACCATAGGGTGGGGCCCTTTTAGGAGAATCACATGTTTAGCTCCATCTTCATTTATGGAAGGACATGGCATACCAGAATTAAAAACATCGCCCGTTTATTAGGCCGCTAACCATAAGTCATACTATTTAAATAAAGTTGAATAAGTTCTTTCTCAATTAAATTGACTAGACTTGAATCAAATTGATGTATATACCATTAAAGAAACTTTTTAAATTATCTTCCGTAAGTGCCTTTTTACTTACAGTGTCAAACTGTCTCGAGACTGCTTAATTCATTTTTAGAAGGCATACTTTAAATGCTTTAAAAGGATGATTTAATTTATTTTCCATTCACAGCAGAGAGGTATATCTTATTTTTCTCTGTAAATGTAAAACTCATCCGATGTGTTTTGTTTTACAAGTCATAGGCGTATTTTGTGATGATACAGAGATAATTTCTGAAACATGTTTGGAATTGTGGGGAGCCCAGAATTTTAGATTATCGCTTATTTAGAACACTTAAAAGTTTTGCCAGAAATGTTCTTTCTCCTACTTTGCTTCACAGTGATGTTGTTGTTGTGTTGTTTTTTTTTTTTTTTAAACAGTCTAATTTCTGAATTCTTAAAAAGGGTCAGAGAAGAAATTGGCAGTTTTAAATGTACCTTTGAGAGGCTCTCACTGGGTCACTCATTAAAAACAACCATCCTGGTTGATGAATATGTAATGGGAACTGTCAGTTCTAGAGCTGAGTGGAAGGCCATTCCCGAAAGCCCCGGGATACTGGAAGAGGAGGGTGTTGGCGACAAGTCAGCCGTTTGTCCCTGAGGTGATCATTCTAAGAATGTTAGAACTAAGTGGATTTCTCAGATTCACTTGCCCCAGGACCCTAGCCTTGAGCAGACACTCAGAAACCAGCTTACTTATCATTCGCTGCAAGCATGTCCTTGTCCCTCTACTCCCGCGACTCTGTCCTATCTCCGGCTTCTCTGGATTCTCTCCTTCCTGTGCTGCCTTTGTTTTTTCTCTTTCTTACTTGCCTTCTCCTTAACTTTTATTTTTCTTTTCTCTTCATTTCACCTTTTGTTTTGCGCTCTGGTTATTCTGTACTTTTTCATCGTAAAATCCTGACACTCTAGAACTCGTGTGCTTCAGTGCATGATTTGGAAGAGAGCATTTTGCCATAAACTTCTCTCAGATGTTGGAAGACGCAGATTCAGAGAACCGAGTATAGTGGGAGATGCGGTTGGGGGCATGAATGCAACTCAGTCACGGTGGGATTCGATGGAGGGAAAGGAGAGGTTTGGGAGAAGGAGGATTCAGAAGAGTGACCGAGTGTCTGCCTAGTTGGTTGTTGTTGTAAACTTGATGCATTCTTTGCCATCAGACCCCAGAGGTCTGCTTTTTTGGACAGGTCACCAGGCCTAGGGCTATCGGGGAAGCCCTAGGAAACGCTGGGTGTATTTCTAATGCAAAGAACTCACGCATTCCCTCCCAAGATTCTTTGGGTTCGCCCTGCACTACCCAAATAGAAAGAAGAGGGAGAAAAGTGTTCCCCATCAAAACAAAGCTGCAGGCCCTTATCTAGAGCCTGTTGTGTCTGGGGATGCGGAGGTAACTAAGAAAAAAAGAAGTGTTCCAGAGTTTGGATTTGCTAATGTTAACTGCTTGGTCGGCTTTGATGTTGGGATCCTTATTCAAAATCGGTGAACTCTGTGGTCAGGTCAGTGCAGAGATCTGTCAGGGTAAGAGGAGTCCCTTTTCCATTACCACGGGGAAGTCAGTCGGTTGTCTGGGGAACTGCCTGCGTTCTCAGGCCACTTGTTTTAACATTCTGTTGCCACAGTGACATCTGTTGGTAAGTGACTACTTCATGCTCTTCTCAAAGATTTTTGTTTTGAAAGACCCTAAGCAGAGGTGCAGGAGGTAGTTGAAGGCAGAGTGATAGCTGTGTTGCCTCTTACAGTCTCACTCCCCTTTCCCTTTCCCAGGATACCCTCTTTCACGGTTTCTTTATTCCTTTGATCACTCTTTCCATGCCTTCCTACAATGACTCAGCGGATATTTTAAGCACCTTTGTGTGCCAGGCACTCTTCTGGATGTTGGGGACAGAATGGGAAAAGAGGACAAAAACCCCTGTCTTCTGTTCCAGTAGAGAAGGAGCAATAAAAATTAGGAGGCAAACAAGCGAATTCTGTAGTATATTCTGTGATGGTCCATGTTAGGAAGAAAGTAAGAGACAGGGAATGAGGAGGGCTGGCCGTGGGTGGGATTGCCACTTCCTTAAAAAGAGTGCCCAGAGGTCTGGAACAAAGCCCTGGGGAAGGGGTCAAGGTTGGGTGGGGGAGGGGCGCAGGCTGGTGTCCCACTCAGCAGAGACCCTGTGGAGGGAGCATGGCAGCAGGTTGAAGCGTAGCGAGAAGGCCCGTGTGGCCACAGCACAGGGAGCAGGTGGGGAAGGCAGAGGTGGTCGGAGAGGTCAGGGGTGTGGACAAATGAAAGGCCAGTGGACCCGTGCAGACACGGTGCTTTCATCTCAGTGAAATGGAAACTTCCAATGTTGTTTAACGACATGTTGTAAAATGTAAGCGATGGGCACCTTTTCTCTTTCTATAGCATTGTCACAGGTGTCAACTAAAATGCTGCTAAATCAGGAATGTCTAGATGATTCTCCAGAGCGACTGCTGTTTCTGGTCAAGGGTCTCTTCATGCCGTTGGGGGTGGGGAGCAATGGCTCCAGCAACCCCCCCCCCCCTCGTTGTTCATGCTATGCGCCTCTGATGTTTCTGCTGTAAAATGCGAACACTGGACACGAGAAACACTGGACATGACAAATGGTTTTCACACTCTGGTCCGTGGAGCGCCAGGGATTTCTGAAGGCCGCTCTGTTATTATTTTTTGTTTTTAAGTGCTCATGCAAGCTTCACTTAGAAGAAATCTGTCCCTTAGCTTAAAAAATAATCCTGGAATTGGTTATCCCTTAGGAAAACAGCATGAATTTGCAGTCTCATAGGCTCTCAAGTGACATACGAAATCCCTTCAGAACCGCTCATTTATACTAAAGCCTCTTGGTAGAGAAGTTAAAAGGTAATTTGTCAGTAGGTAGGTAAGATGATCGAATTCTATCTTTCCAGATTGGTGAGTTGGCTTCTGTCGCTTACAGACTTTAGCTAAGTGAATAATACAATAAGTGAACGTTTCAGTACGTACTTCCTGGCACAAAATAAAGCTGGCAATTGAGAACAATAATTATGGTTGATGTGTCAAGAAGGACATGAGGCTATTCTAATTTTAAAAATAATGACATGTTGGTCGTATATATGATATATATACTGAAAAGTAGTCGTGTCCTCACACTAGTATAATTGGAAGATTAATTGAATGTTTTGGGTACTTCTGGTTAAAGATATGTTTTAGTTAGTTTTGTTTTCTGATTGAGGAAATGGGCAAATTTTCTCCTTCAAGATACTGACTGTCTTCTTCTTTTCCAAACCAGAATCTCAGTCTGCTGTTTTGGAAACTCCAAAAAAAAGTTCAGATGCTGTTGAGCGGGTAAGAAGAGCTTATTAGGATGTCGAATCCTACTCTCTTTCTTTCTTACTTTTTCCCTTACATGTCTTAAAATGGTGACAGACTCGGGTTTATTTTTTCCTCTGCCAGCTAGCTTAGGCCACCCTTACTTCTCTAAGCCTTCAGGGGAATCCAGTTGGGTGGAAGGGGGGATGTTTTCTTCCATTCAGGCTTGCAAAGAAAATCAGCCTTGAAGTAGAACTGAGTACAGGCTTTTTAGAAGCTGCATCGTTCTCAGTCTGGCCAAAGAGTTGAGCCTGACGGCAGCTGGGCTCCAGCAGGAGACAGTGGCCATTCCAGATACTATGTGGAGATGTGCCTAACTTAGCTAATAGTCACACGGATACGAATTAAAAAAAAAAAAAATGCCAGAGCTTTTCTAAAATCAGATCATATTATTAAGTTGCTTTGGTGGATGAAACATTAATTTCTATTTAATTTCCACAGAAACCTTTTTTTTTTTTTTTGGTTACTAAAAAAGCCAAATTGTCTGTTTTTTTTTTTCTCATGTGAAAATACTATTAAAAAAAAAAGACTACAAGAAAGGAAAAACTTACACGGAATAGTAAGTGTGGATAGCAGTTGTTCTTTTGGATACAAAACCATTTTTTAAAAAATGTATTACTACTTTCTCCCAACCAATCTTTCAAAAACAACTTAGTACTAGAAATTATCAGTAAGAAGAAGGGTCTCTCCTAGTCCAACAGAAGACTCTCGTCAGGTTCTAGGCCCAGCTCTGTTTCTGGATAGTGTAACAACATACTAAGCAATCTGGGACATAGTATTTTTCTCTTTAGAAAGCCGCAGTCCGGCCTTGTTCATGAAAAGTTGTGCTCCCCCTGGAGGAGAAGTGAGGATATAACATTGGTCAAGAGCTTTATTTTTTATTTTTATTTTTATTTATTTATTTATTTATTTAAGATTTTATTTATTTATTTGACAGAGAGAGAGATCACAAGTAGGCGGAGAGTCAGGCAAAGAGAGAGAGAGAGAGAAGCAGGCTCCCGCTGAGCAAAGAGCCCGATGCGGGGCTCGATCCCAGGACACTGAGATCATGACCTGAGCCGAAGGCAGCAGCTTAATCCACTGAGCCACCCAGGCGCCCCAAGAGCTTTATTTTTTAAAGCTTAACCCACACTTTTAAAAAATACAGCTATAAAGTTATTACGATATTACTGACACCTACACTATACTTTTCATTGCTATGGCTTATTTATTTTATTACTGAGAGTTTGTACCCCTTAATCCCCTTCACCTATCTTACTTATCTGAAACTATTACATCAACTATACTTCATTTAAAAAATAACAATAATAATAATAAATGGGGCATCTGGGTGCCTCAGTCGGTTAAGCATGTGACTCTTGGTTTCAGCTCAGGTCGTGATTTCAGGGTCCTGAGACTGAGGTGAAGCGTGGAGGCTGCTTAAGACTCTCTCTCTCCCTCTGTACACTCCCACCCTGGGTGCACGCTCTCTCTCTAAATTAAAATAATAATAATAATAATAATAATTCAGAAATGTAGCTACATTGGCCATTATTTTAAGATTAAGGACATTCTTAAGGGTAGTGTCATAAAACATGTTCTCCTAGCTTTTTGTCAGAGGAGACCCATGTGAGGTCAGGGTACTTGGAGATGGTTGGTGTTCTCAGCTGATGGTTATTTAATTAACTGTGTAATGATGAGCTAGCAGGGATTGAGATGAAGAAAAATAAAAATAGTAGAGTGAAATAAATTCAGAAATAATTAAGAAAATATTGCCTTGAAATTATCCTTTCATTTTCATAGCTTTTTTTTTTTTTTTGGAGACATGACCAAGTCGTGATCTGAGATAATATATTAGATATTTCTAAATTCTTATTAACAGGGCATATGTAACTGAATTTTTGTTATATATGATGATGCTGAAGAAAGCCTCAACAAAACATAATAACTTATCTATATTATCAAAAATGATAAACAGGTACAACATTGCTCTATGTATTAAGATCAAGATGTCTATTCATGTGTGTAATATTATAGTGAATTTTCTATTTCTCACGAACTGTGAACCATGGTACAATATATTATAATCAGAAAACCTGAAGCCTTGGGTGATTTACAAATGTTTGATGTTACAGTTTTGGAAACTCAAGGGAGAAATAGATTGATTTACATTTCACATCTTCTTTCCTTGTTGCCAGTGAACTTTCTAGAAGCTAGAAAACACAATTAATTGGGAGGAAACGATATTTGGAAGCAATTGAGGTTAAGTCCTCAACAATGACATTGCTTACTTGTTTTAAATTTACTTATGGATTGGTTCTTTTCTTAGATACACATAGGTTTCGTAAGTGCTTAAAGTAACTGGCCATCAAAGAGATACAGGAAACTAGAATTAATTGCCAATCTACTGTGTACATAACTTTTACTGTATTATCTTACGCAATTCTTACAATAGTCCTTTAATGTAACTCTTATAATTCATATTTAGTTGATACAGAAAGAGATGTTTATAGTAATACACCTACTTAGAGTCACAAAGTTAAGGAAGAGTTAAGAGCCAGGATTTGAATATAGGTCTCTGATTTTATACCTCATGTTGGCTACACTATGATTTAAAAATTATACTTTTACATGAGCATTTGCCCTATGGCTATTGCCAAGAGCGTTAGATTGTAGATGAGAAGTTTATTTTAAAAAATTATTCTATTACATTTCAACTATATCATTTGTAGGGGTCAGACGTCGAGATATATTTCAGAGGCACATAGAGAGCCTCATTAGTTTGCCGATACATTTTTACGTTTTCGTATAACTTTGGTATGCTCAAGTGTGCCAGTTTGGCTAATGTCAGTGTTTCACTGCTCTTAAAAAACAAACAAACAAACAAACAGACACACAAAAAACACCTTACAATTTTATTTGCATGTAAAGCATCTTGCTTTTTTCTTCTTAGTCACTAGATGGCAGTTCTGTATCTCTAAAAATTACCCCTACTGGAGGCAATGCGAGGTTTTAAGCCAGTTTGTTCTGTATAAATGATGAACAGAAGAGGGTTTCTGGCCCATCCCAGGCTGCCTGAGTTCTTCTGTGGTTGTAATGCGAGATCTCCAGGACTGCTTAGTCAGAGGCAGGGAACCGGGTTGGGAAGCGCCCTCTAAGCTTTTCTTCAGATGTGAGTTCAGGCACCTGTTCTCTCAATCTGAGCACACTGGAATTTATTGAATGAGTTTTGACTTTTACTCTCTCCCCATACTTAATAATTTTGAGAGCTCCATATCCCTAGAAAAAACACATGACTCATAGAGCCTTTTCTCAACTAAAAGGAGGGGAAGGCTGTGGCGTTGCCTGGAGAGAGTCTGATGCTTAAAGCAAACACAGCTGGCATTCAAGCAGAAAGGAAGAACTGTAGCTTTCTCCCGGAGGGCTTTTACTGATGGCCCTATGGAATTAGAAGGCTTTCAGATAAAACTACCTTATTTAGGACCTCATCTATTGATTATTTGTTTGCAAGCGATACGCTCTAAAAAAATCTTCAATGTCAAAAGGATTATTAAAAAAACAAAACTGTACTAGGACTTTGAATTCTGTTTTATATTTTTTTTGGTATTTGAAATACTAAACTGTGAACCCTTTTACATTCTACAATATATAATTATCTCTAAGAGTGTTTGTTTCTCTATTAAAGATTAGGATATGAGAGCAAAACTGGCCACTGCCACATTTTTAACTAACTTTTTGCTTTTGAAATTATCATTGACCCTTGAACTACATGGGTTTGAACTGCGCAGGTTCCCCTAATGTGGATTTTGTTCCCATACATATAGTACTAGAAATGTATTTTCTCTTCCTTATGATTTTTCCTAATAATATTTCCTTTTTATCCAGCTTAGTTTATTCTAAGAATACAGTACATAATGCATATGATATACAAAATGTGTGCTTATCAGCTGTTTAAGTTATGGCTAAGGCTTCCACTCTATAGGTAGTTAAGTTAGGGGGAGTCAAAAGTAATACATAGATATTTGACTGTGTGCTTCTAACTCCCATGCTGATCAGGGGTTAACTGTACACACACAATTGTGTTTTGAAGCATTTTTCCTAAAACAACTCGCACCTTTCTAATGCAGATGGACTAGATGAAAGATAAAGAATAAATAAATAAAATTTGCTCTTTAGAAATTCAAGCTTTGGGTGAGAATTGGTAATATCAGGCGGTTGAAAGTTGAGTCTCTGCACGTTATGGTTTTTATTAATCGTGAAGAGCCATGTCTATTACAAAGTATTACTTTATTACAAAGTTTACTACAAAGTGTTACTATTGCAATAGTAACTTCTTTTTATTAAAGAAAAGAATAAAATAAAAAGAAATTAAACAGTATCAGTGCTCTTACCCCATATGTTGTATTGTTTATATGCAGATAAATTCTCAAAGGTCAGCAAAATGCTTATGACTTGAGATAACCAGCAAAATCTGATCTCAGTCCAATTTTAACCTCCTTTGAAATTGGCTTACACACGCTTCTCTTAGGATCCCGCTCTGATCACCTCCTGGGTCCCCCTTGATGCCTAATTTGATTGCAAACCTATTTGAGGAATTAAATATTCTTTCCCACTGGTTCTCCTTACAGTGTCTGTGATAGTGCTCTTCATGAAATAACCACTCCGTACAATTTATTATTTGTTTCAGAAACATCTTTATTTGGGGACAAATCAAGGAAACAGTTGGGAGGTGGCCTCGTTGATGGTGGTTGAGGGATTACTCCCCTGTGTCTTGGCATCGGAAAGTTTAGAGAATAAAAGAAGTATCGGTCAGATCACAAGAAAGGTGTGGGGTGAATTAATTCTGAAAGGATGATGATGAAGACTTATAAAAACAAGAAGCCACTTTTTTGTTGGAACATATCACACATATCAAAAGGTTGGAAAAAACTCTTTAATGTGAGTTCCTTCTCAACTAAGGCAAAAAGCAGTATGAGTTTCCATGGTTATTAAAAACCTACAAAATGATGATTTACAAGACACGTAAACAACTAAAATATAAACCAGGGTAAGAAAAACGGGGGTTAAAGGAGAGCAGGAGAGAGATGTCTGAGGGGAGGGAACACGAGTCAGCCTGGTCGTCCTTGGAGTTTACCTCAGACTGGTCATTCTTAGATGTTTCCCGGACACTTTGACCCGGTGAGCGGGGATGGGGGGTGGGGCAGGGGGAGAGGTGGCTGCGAAGGGTAGAGATGCAGTACACTCTGGTGAAGGTGCTGACATTGAAAATGGGTAACATTTGGGCAAGGTATTTACCAGAATATGTTCAGGGGAAAAATTTTTTTTTTCCGGAAAATATATTTTCGTTTTATGGAAACCTCCATCTAGCTCAGAGGAGAATATAGACATTTTAACTGCAGAAATAAAGAGAAAAACTGTTCTGTTAATTTTAAGAATGAAAAGAAGTTAGCATCTGGAGACCAGTTAAAATTGGAGATGAGAATGTGAGGAAAGAATTATGCGTTGTTGTCTCTTACTAGGGCTGGGAGGTGGAATGAAGTCACAGCTTCGCTCTGTTGAGCGTTAAGATGGTGGAAACCTCATTTGTGCCAGACGGCGTTGTTGATGTCCTGTAGAGAATGACAAACAGCTCAAGCAACTAGAAGAGCTGAGGCGATAAAAGTTCTTAACGTACGAAGGGGGCTTATCCTTCATTGGACATCTCTTGAAGTGCTGTGTTCAAGGTGTTTGTGGCAGGTACTGAGGGAAGTGCACGCGGTTATGAGGTCCCAGGCGCCTCCGTATACAGGACATGATTGGTCAGATGCCACATGGTTCTGCTGAGGCGTTTAGTATAATATTGTTTTGCAGAACTTAAGGCGAAAAAGAGGAATATTGTTGAGAAATTGTCATTAAGGACAACTTCTAAGGAAGGGCGCAGCTTGGATCAGGTCTTCAGAGGGATCGTTTTTGGACAGGTGGAGGGAAGGAGACTGAGACTTTCAGATGAGAAAAGAGGAAAAAGGCACAAGAGTGAAAGTGAATGTGGCGTTTTGGCCGGGGGTTTGGGGGAGGACAGGGCAGGCACAGTCGCCCCAGTGACCAGGTGATGTTAAGAAATGGCTCAGTTTATTCCTCTGGCAGCCGGGCTGCTTTCCATCTCCTGGGCCTCTGCCCAGGGCCGGTCTTATTGGCATCGCTGGGCTAGTCCCCAGGAAGGCTCTGTATTTCCCCTCTTAATCCCCTCCAATCTTTCTTCCGCAATGCCTTGAGTCATCTTTCTAAAATCCAGATTTACTTATGTCTGATATCTGCTAAGGCTCATTTAATGACTGTTCCTAGCATTTGTGAAAGAAAATTCAGACTCCTGAGTTTGACATGGAGGCTCTTCCTTGCCATCCTCGGTCATCAGCCTCCCCACCCACCATTTCCGACGTCTGGTTTGTTCCAGCCTTCAACAAATGCCCCAGTTTTCTGAAAAACAACCTAAGGTTGGGATGCTTCATATCTGTCTTTTTATATGTTTCTTTCGTACTCCTACCCTTACCCCCTTTAAAATCTAGTTAATTCCTGTTTATTAATCTAAATTCATGTTAAATTTTACTTCCATTTAGACACTTTCCCTAAGACTTCAATCTGGAGAGTCCTTTTGGTATCCCTACCCTGGGACCCCTATACTTACTTTCCCATAATGGTTGCATTTTGTGTGTCTCATAGACATAAGCTCCGTATAACCAAGACTATTCTTACTGTCTTTTTCCTTTCTGTATCAAACAGGGGACCTGACATGTTTTAGGAGCTCAGGAAATATCTGATGAATGACTAATTAGTAGGAGACCACACTGACTAGAGGAGAAGTTGCTTCCTGGGGAGTGGTGGGAAATTGGCCTCTATGCATACATAGTGATTGAGGATGTGGGCTTTGGATCAGTTTCCCTGGGCATAAACACCACTTACTCTTTTAACTGACAAATCTGAGCATGGTATCTTACCCTCTGTGCCTTAGTTCTCTCATCTATAAAGTTTTATCATAAGGCGTTTCATGAGATTTAAATGCCTTAATTTAAGGCATAGATTTTTTTTTAAAGATTTTATTTATTTATTTGACAGAGAGAGATCACAAGTAGGCAGAGAGAGAGAGGAAGGGAAGCAGGGCCCCTGCCGAGCAGAGAGCCCAATGCGGGACTCGATCCCAGGACCCTGAGATCACGACCCGAGCCAAAGGCAGCGGCCCAACCCACTGAGCCACCCAGGCGCCCCAAGCCATAGATTTAAATGCATTAATTTATATGTTCCTGGCACACAGTAGGCTCTCAAATTGTTAGCTGTTACTAGTATTGTTGTTATATCTGGTTTGGAAAGTCGCTTTCATAGTTTAGCTGATCCTCATTATTCGTAGATGCTGTATTTGCAGAATACATAGCCGCGGTATTTGTGGCCGGCAGATCAGTCCTCACGGGCTTTCACGTTCATCTGGAGACATGAGCAAAGTGGGAAGCGACTTGAGTTGCCCTACGTGCCATCTGCCGGCCGAGGGGGAACGAGATGACACTCTGTCTTCTCGTTTCAGCTCATACTATGAACAGATACCTTATTGCAATCCATGTGGTGCCATATTCCTTGCCTCTTGGTGCTTCCAGTTGGTCTCACTGTTGACAGGGCCCTGTGGCGGGGTGCGGCAGGGGTGGGGGCGCTCCCTCGGACTGGAGAGTGGGACCACACACCTGTTAGTTACGCTTCATTCCGACGGGAGGTACAGTGCTCCTGTGTGAGTACAAAGGCTAGAAAACCCACAATATGGATTATGAGAGGTGACTTGAAACAGAAACGTAGAGAAAACAAGGCTATGTATCTATCAGTTGACGAGAATGTCACGGCCAAAGGCTCGTAGGAACTGAACTCTGCATTTTCCTTAGGATTTATGGCTGAGTGTTCGCTCAGTAGTTATTCACTCTACAGAGTGTAACAACTGTGAATCTTTGTAACAACTGTGGATGTAACCCCGCAGTAGTAGGGCAGGGTAGGTAATAGGATATCTACTCTTTATAAGCTATGAAGACTTATGAATCAAGTAGGAGATTTAAAAAGACTTACGCTGGGGTGCCTGGGTGGCTCAGCGGGTTAAGCCGCTGCCTTCAGCTCGGGTCATGATCTCAGGGTCCTGAGATCGAGCCCCACATCGGGCTCTCTGCTCAGCAGGGAGCCTGCTTCCTCCTTTCTCTCTCTCTGTCTGCCTCTCTGCCTACTTGTGATCTCTCTGTGTCAAATAAATAAATAAAATCTTAAAAAAAAATAAATAAATAAAAAGACTTACGCTTAGCATATGAGCATAAGATCCACAAGTTTTTGAACAAGAAAGCACATGAGCTGGCATTTTAAGGTACAGTTACTTGGCACGAGAATGTGGAATTAATGGGAGGAGGGAAAGGAGAGCCAGGAAGCAGGACCAGTTATTAGACTCTCCATGTATCCCTTCAGTCAGGTAAGGAGAATCTGAGCTAACGTGCCGATCTGCTGGAAGGGAAGGCAGCAGCCGGAGGTTGGAAAAATAGTTAAGCCCAAGGTAGCCGTATTCAGGGTAGGCATGGACTGTAGTTCTCCAAGTGTGGTCCTTGGACCAGCCGCGTTAGCATTCCTCGGGAACTGGTTAGAAAAGAGAACCCCCAGGCCCTGCTGCAGACCTACGGAACTGGAAACTCTGAGGGTCGGAACTAGCAATTTGTGTCTTCAAAAGTCCTCCTTGTGATTCTGGTCCACATTACGAGCCCAGAGGATTAGAAAAGGAGACAGAAGGATGTTAGTGCGCCTAAGCAAACTGCAAGGCAGGGAGCTGGTATTTCTTTGGAAATAAATGCATTACACATTTAAGGAAAATGTAGTGTAATCAAAAAGCGATGATAGCTAAGCCGTCACAGTTTGGAAGTGAAGTATTGATGGGACAGGAAAACTAGGAAATAATCATACAGAGATGAAGACTAAACACATAAAAATTGATGTCCTCTCCCAACATCCATAGAGAGGGTAGTAGGACAAAGTCTTCGGTTACTGTACCCCAAAGTGTACAGTAACTACACCCCAAAAAAAGTCCAAAGGAGGGAACAGAGTAAAAGAAATGGGAAGGAGAAGGTATAAAATCAGACAAGGAGAAGAACAGGAGGGGTTCCTGGGACAGCAGTTGCAGGAGAACGGTGAGATGAAAGGCAGCTTTCTGGCTAACGTGTCTAATCCATCCCATTTGACGTCCTCCAAGCTTTGCTTTTTAGGAAGTCTTTGATGTTGGAGATGAGCTGGGTGTGAAGGAAGGAAAGTTCTCTCGACTGTTTCGTAATCTTTTTTTCCTGACTCCCTCTCCCAAACACATGACTTCTGCTTTGGTTTTGGGAATAATGATGTTGACTTTCCATCGATCAGATGGTTATCAACTATAGCAACAAAGAGATGTTGAAAGGAATACAGCCAGTTATGAGTTCTAACGAATCCCTCTCATTTGTCATCCCTGCAAGGAAGGGATGGGAAGAGAGTCCTGTTGACGCGATGGTAATTTCACTAGATCATCTTTTCATGGTGAGGGGCCCAGAGGTGCTATCTGGGCTCTCTGTGTGTGAAGCTCTTCTTTTCCACAATATGTTCTGCTTTAAGCAGACCTAGGTAAGTTATTTTCTACGTACCGTATGTTCTGATGTTCCCTCCTTTCTTGAAATTCCTTTTCAAACTTGAAATTCTTGGTACTTTATTTTTATCCATAATCTTTCTATTTAAAATCTGGATTTCCTTTCCTGTAGAATCATGTGTAGCTTGTCCTGGCTTATGGTAAATCTGGAAGGCCCCTGGTTTGTTCAAAACCCTTAGAATGGTGTTTAGAATTCAGATCATGACAAATAGAGAATTTATATGCTTCTGTGAAGAGTAGGATTTATATTTTACAGATGTCTAAAGGTATCCTAACTTGGCAGTAACCTGGCCTTAGAATTTAGCAGAACTTGGAAATCTGAATATGATAGAAAATAAATTTCATATCTCATATTAACACTTACAGAATAAATTATCACAGTGTTAACTGACCAATAGTCTTTTTATATTCCAGGCTCCGAAAGTATCTTGCTTACATTATAAACATAGTAAAGTTTCAAAGACAAAGCAAATTAACTTTTCAGCAAAAGCTTTACTCGAGTGTATCTTGGCTTCCTTTTTGACAGTTTTAGCCTTAATGTTACATTAATGTTTCTTTTTCTGGGAATCAGATAATCTTGTAATTCGAAAAAAATTTTGGTGAACATTTTATTTTTTCATGGAAACTTGTATTTTGTGATATGCAAGTGTTCAAACAATTTATAAAACTAACGGTCACCACCCACATATAAGATTATACAGGAATAGAAGAATTTTGGCTGATGTATTGTATATAATTGTTCAGCCAAAGTGGATGGCAGACTTTACTACTTATAATGATTTAGGGGATTGAAGTAATACTTTAAAATACAAATAATCTCAACATTGGTAATGTATAAGGTATATTAGATACTGTTTTGAATAACTAAAATAGATTTGTTATCTTTCTTCCGTTTATAGGTCTGTACCCATTATTTGGATTGTGCACAAAATTATAAAGATTACTTTTTTCCTACTCTCCTTTTAAAAATTTTGTTTATTTTAACTTTTAATAGTTAGAACCATTAGTGTTGGGTAAACGGTCGCGCAATTACTGGAAATGCCGTCTTTTTGAAAAAAAAGTGCAGAAGTCTAGAGATAATAGAAAGTACATTTTAGCACTGTCAAATCCTTTGAGGATCGGATAGGCCTGTATCTAGTTATACCCGTGAGGAGAAGATTAAGTACCAGGCACAGGACCCAAGGAACAGGCCCTCAACTTGACGGCTTTCCATGGACCACAGAGCGCCTGGCAGGCTCTTGAGATTAAATCTGAGTTTGTGGGTGGGCCCTGAGAGGACTTTTGTTCAAATGGCCAGAAAATAGGCAGTATTTTTTTCTTGATAATAACCGTTATTTACCATGGGAATTTCTTTAATAATCTTTGAAAAAAATGGAAAACTATAACCCAAATAGAAACCAACCCTTCACTGCTTATAAGCAACACAGCCTCCGCCAAATAGCTCTAGAGAGTGTCTCCGGGCGATGGAATCCGTGGTACCCAGGGAGCAGCCAGCCCTGTGCGAAAGCCCCGGATAAGGAAGGTCAGATAAGATTCTTTGAAGACTCTCCGCTGAATTCAAAACCAAAAATCTTACGTACATTTGGCTACTCTACAGGAATAGATGGCTGACCTTATTTTACGGGTTAATCAGTTAAAGCCTTAACTGCTGTTTCCGGCAGTGGAAAAGGAGGGTCGTTACAGACTTGGGCTGGGATTTTGAAGGTAGAGATAGGGTCGCAGAGGGGAATTAGGACCTCAGCAAATTGGTGTTTTGGTCTCTCTACATTGGGATTAATGTGAGAAGCAGGTCGTCTCTCACTCCACCTTTTCCCCATGTCCTTTAACTATAATAATTATCTCTACAAATCAGTTCCCTCCACAAATGTCAGCCTTTCGTCTTTGCCGGCTGTTTACTCTCTGTGAAGTTGTTGACTTCACCACCACCTGGCACCTCACGGCTCTCTCTGCCATATTCACTGCAAAGTCTGCATTTTGTTCTCCCATTTCCTCTGTCCTTTCCCTGTTCTGGTTCTTGCTCTATTTTACATTTGAAAACCTGGGAAGCGTAGGGGGTGTGTCACTCCCTTATTTTCTCGGCTTTTTCTTATCTGAGTGCCCTAGGGGATCACTTTGTTTAAGAAATAAGTTACACAAATAAGTGAAACCATATGATAATTGACGCTCTCTGCTTGACTTATTTCACTCAGCATAATCTCTTCCAGTCCCGTCCATGTTGCTACAAAAGTTGGGTATTCGTCCTTTCTGATGGAGGCATAATACTCCATAGTGTATATGGGCCACATCTTCCTTATCCATTCGTCCGTTGAAGGGCATCTTGGTTCTTTCCACAGTTTGGCGACCGTGGCCATTGCTGCTATAAACATTGGGGTACAGATGGCCCTTCTTTTCACTACATCTGTATCTTTGGGATAAATACCTAGTAGTGCAATTGCAGGGTCATAGGGAAGCTCTATTTTTAATTTCTTGAGGAATCTCCCTACTGCACTAACTTGCATTCCCACCAACAGTGTAAGAGGGTTCCCCTTTCTCCACATCCCCTCCAACACATGTTGTTTCCTGTGTTGCTAATTTTGGCCATTCTAACTCGTGTAAGGTGATATAGAGGAGAAGGCAGTTGGGGGAAATTGGAAGGGGAGGTGAACCATGAGAGACTATGGATTCTGAAAAACAATCTGAGGGGTTTGAAGGGGCGGGGGGTGGGAGTCAGGGTACCAGGTGGTGGGTATTATAGAGGGCACGGATTGCATGGAGCACTGGGTGTGGTGAAAAAATAATGAATACTGTTATGCTGAAAATAAAAAATAAAAAAAAATGTTACAAAAAAAGAAAGAAAGAAAAAAATAAGATATGTAATAGAACAATATACTCTACTAAATTGACCGTTTGTGCAATTAGGTCCAACCCCAGATCTATCCCCCCTTAACCTGGGCCATCTGTTAGTATCTACCATGCTTTAGTGTGGCCGCGTCCATTCATGTCATTGTTCGTGGATGTTTTAACCACATGATGCAAATAGAGTGGAAGGTGAGATGAAGGTGTAGAATTTCCTGAAGTCCGGGAAGGTGGTTCACATGGAAAGTGATGGATCAGTGAGTACCTGATGGACTTAGTTGATTTGGTAAACATGATCCCCGAACTACATCTATGTTTGAAGAGATAAGTTTGTGTATCATAGGATTGTCAGAGGTCACTGGGGAAAAGGATGAATTTCTGCAATGCTATAAAAAAATGACCATCTTTTCATGAAAGATGTCATATTGTGGTATTATATACATTTGCCAGCAAGTTTGTGCTGTAGAAAATTAACACTTAAATCATCTTAATTCTAACAATTTGTTCATGCTTACCATTAGGAGAAAAAAATTGTTTTAGAAATAAGGATATAAGTGCTTTATTTATCTATTTATTTATTTAAGGAAGAGAGGGTCTTTTTTTCCTACCACTAAAAAAACCCCACTTATTTGCATTTATTTTATGTTGCATTTAATCATAGGTTGTACGTTTTTGTTTCCTTATTTTCTTCTTTTAGAAACAACTTTTTACTTTTCAGTAAAGATCATCTCAGTGTGACAGTGGGAGCTCGTGTATGGGTTACTCTGTGAGCGCCACAAATCTGGCCGTATGTGTCTGGGGACTTTTGTTTACGTGGATGTGCTCTGTGACCAGGTAATCTACATCTAAACCCTTAAGTTCGGCATTACTGTCTGCATTTTTAATCACGTGCAGCAAAAATTCAGCCTTCTTTTTGGGTCACTGACCCTGTGCCCAGCTCTATTCTTTGGCCAGGGCACACTTACTTGTTGTACCATCATAACTATGGAATGGCACCCATTGCTTCTGTAAAGGGACATCTTCCAGATACTTAGTGGATTTTCCCATATGTATACGCTGGTGGTTTCACAAATGTTCTTAAAGTGAACAAGAAAATTTGAACTTCTTGATTTGCATGATGTTGTAGGATCTTCTGGGTCAAGTGAATAGTGTAACATTTTTTTTTTATAATTTTTTATTTTTTATAAACATATATTTTTATCCCCAGGGGTACAGGTCTGTGAATCACCAGGTTTACACACTTCACAGCACTCACCAAAGCACATACCCTCCCCAATGTCCATAATCCCACCCCCTTCTCCCAAAGCCCCTCCCCCCAGCAACCCTCAGTTTGTTTTGTGAGATTAAGAGTCACTTATGGTTTGTCTCCCTCCCAATCCCTTGTTGTTTCATTTATTCTTCTCCTACCCACTTAAGCCCCCATGTTGCATCACCACTTCCTCGTATCAGGGAGATCATATGATAGTTGTCTTTCTCTGCTTGACTTATTAGTGTAACATTTTTATAGATCACCTCAAGGTGCTTACAGGAGGAACCTTTTCCCTCCATATTCTATTCTTGAAAAAAATATATATATTTATATACATATATATATAATTTATTTATTTATCTATCCTCTCCCCCGCCCGAGTTCATATCTGCAAATTCTCCTGCTCACTAACATGTATTTGTAACTCCAAAATCAATACTGCAGTTGCTTTCATGGTCATTCCCAGACACCCACAGCGGGGCAAAACACTTGAGTCGTCTGACACATTCGCTCCCAGCGGAGATGAAGCCTGCCTACTTATTTCAATTCTCATCTTATAACCGAGGGTGCTTTTCATGGCCTTGTTTAGTGCCGTGTTTGCATTTTTGTGCTTTTTGGGGCAGTTTTGCTGTTGAAAATGGCTCCCAAGGGGCTGTGTGGACATGCTGTCTGTGTGACAGCATACTAGATATATTAAACAGGGTTTACAACATAAAGTTAACTTTTTCATGAAAAGGTTAGAAAGTTTGAAAGCAGGGCACGTGTGTGGCTTAGTCAATAAGCATCTGCCTTCAGGTCAGGTCATGATCCCACGGTCCTGGGATCGAGCCCCCACATCAGGCTCCCTGCTTGGGCAGAAGCCTGCTTCTCTCTCTCCCACACTCCCTGCTTGTATTCCTTCTCTCGCTGTTTCTCTCTCTTCTGTCAGATAAATAAAATCTTAAAAAAAAAAAGTTTGAAAGATCTACTTCTAGGCTGAAACTTTTCAGAGGGATCATATACAACTGGTATACCAGGGAAGCTAAAGGCGTTGAGGCTACCAATGGAAACTGGAGAGTGGACGGTGGAATGTTGTTCCAGAGCAGCTTCCGCTGGCAGGTCTTGAGCTAGCAGAACATTTAGGGACACTGGAGCATGGCTCCTCTCTCATTCCACTGTCTAAATCTCAGTGTACCTGCATCTAATTGGAGGAATGTAACTGCAAGGGGACCTGTAAATGTAGTTTCTGTTCTGCACGTAGAAGGAGAGGGAGCTGGAGGTTGGGAAAGTCAATCCACAGTAACTGCCAAATTGTCTTGATTCCATTTAAAAAGCCTTTTTCTGGTATATCATGTTTAATGGGATTATTTAAAACCTTTTTCCTGTTGGCTATATAAGTAATTAGAAAGGCTGAAAATCTCAGGAATCTTTCCAGTCGCTGGTACTATGACCTCCTATGATCATTGGCTTTGAGTGCTATGTCGGACTAGTTGGCTTGTAAATGTGGGAGCATAAATCCATGTAGAAAGAAATGTAGACATTGCTATTGTGCTAGGGTGTTATGATTTAGGATGAATTCTTCCTCTTCTTTTCCTTCTCCTTCATGTCCTTTTGTGTGGCTTTCATTGTATTCCTTCCCCAGATTAGGGAAATTTTCAGCTATGATTTCTTCAAGTAAATTTTCTGCCCCCTCTTTTCTCTCTTCATCTTCTGGGACTTCTGTAATACAAATATCATTACATTTGATGGGGTCACTGAGTTCCCTACATCTGTTCTTGTGTTCCATAATTCATCTTTTTCTTTTCTTCAGCTTCATTATTTTCCATTATTTTGTCTTCTATATCAGTTATTCATTCCTTTGCTTATTCTGTCCTTGGGTTCATTGCATTCAGTCTGTTTGGAATATCAGTTATTTCATTTTTCATTTCTGACTGATTTTTTATTTTTTATTTTTTTTAATTTTTTATAAACATATCATTTTATCCCCAGGGGTACAGGTCTGTGAATCACCAGGTTTACACACTTCACAGCACTCACCAAAGCACATACCCTCC
>NC_081566.1:5835420-5836639 GCF_022355385.1 Mustela nigripes
CTTGTTCTTTTTTTTGTGTTGAATTTTTCTGTCTTGTCATTTTGTCCAGAAAAGAGTATATGCAGGAGCAAGGAAAATACTAAAAGGGTGGCAACAACGCCAGGAAAATATGCTTTAACCAAATTAGAAGAGATCCCAAATCGTGAGGGGGTAAAAAGGGGATAAAAAGAGGTTCAAAAAGGAAGAAAGAAAAAAAAAAAGAAAAAAGAAAAAGAAAAGAATTTAAAAAAAGAAAATAAATAAGAAAAATATAAAAATAAAAAATATATATATTGGATAAACTAGTTAAAAAACCTTAAAAACGAAAAAGGTAAAAGTTAAAAAAAAATTTTATCAGAAGGTGAGAAAAAAAAACAAAAAATGAAAAAGAAAAAAATTAAATTAACTGCAAGACTAAAAAAAAAATCACAGGGAAAAAACCCTGAGTTCCGTGCTTTGCTTTCTCCTCCTCTGGAATTCTGCTGCTCTCCTTGGTATTGAAACCGCACTCCTTGGTAGGTGAACTTGGTCTCGGCTGGATTTCTTGTTGATCTTCCGGGGGAGGGGCCTGTTGTAGTGATTCTCAAGTGTCTTTGCCCCAGGCGGAATTGCACCGCCCCTACCACTGGCCGGGCTGAGTAATCCGCTGGGGTTTGCTTTCAGGAGCTTTTGTTCCCTGAGCGCTTTCCGTAGAGTTCCGTAGGACGGGAATACAAATGGCGGCCTCCTGGTCTCCAGCCCGGAGGAGCCGAGAGCCCAGGGCCGCACTCCTCAGTGCGCCCTCAGAGAACCGCGCCCAGTCACTCCCGTCTGCCTGACCTCCGGCCGCGCTCCGAGCTCACCGAGCCTGCGACTGGTTCAAGGTCACCCGGAGCTGTGAGCTCACTGTCGGCTCTGTCTCTGCAGCCGGCTTTCCCGTTCCAATACCCGCAAGCTCTGCGACACTCAGACACCCTCGATCCTTCTGTGACCCTGCGGGACCTGAGGGCACGCTGACCCCACGTGGGCTTCACCCCGGTTTAGACTCTGGAGCGATGTCCCTCAGCGGAACAGACTTTTAAAAGTCCTGATTTTGTGCGCGGTTGCTCCGCCGCTTGCCGGGAGCCGGCCCCTCCCCCCGGGGTCTAGCTTCCTGTCGCTTTGGATTCACTTCTCCGCCGGTCCTACCTTTCAGAAAGTGGTTGTTTTTCTGTTTCCAGAATTGCTGTTCTTCTTCTCTTCGATCTGCGGATGGATTTTC
>NC_081566.1:5836739-5840809 GCF_022355385.1 Mustela nigripes
TGTCCCTGAGCGGAACAGACTTTTAAAAGTCCTGATTTTGTGCGCGGTTGCTCCGCCGCTTGCCGGGAGCCGGCCCCTCCCCCCGGGGTCTAGCTTCCTGTCGCTTTGGATTCACTTCTCCGCCGGTCCTACCTTTCAGAAAGTGGTTGTTTTTCTGTTTCCAGAATTGCTGTTCTTCTTCTCTTCGATCTGCGGATGGATTTTCAGGTGTTTGCAATCTTTAGATAAGCTAGCTAGCTGATCTCCGGCTGGCTGAAGCAGTCTCAGCCTGCTACTTCTCCGCCATCTTGACTCCTCCCCCTCTGACTGATTGTTTTTTAACTCACCTCTATGGTAAATGTTTCCCTGAAGTCTTCCAGCCCAGTGAATATCCTTATGATTGTTGTTTAAAGTCTCCATTAAGCATATTACTTCTATCTGTTTTAGTTAGATCTCTAGTCATGACCTTATCTTGTTGTTTCATTTGGGATGAATTCCTCCATTTTGGCATATTGTCTAAGTTTCTGTCTTCTTCTCCTCTGTGTTAGGAAAGCCTATTACGTTTCCTGTTCCTGAGAGTAATGGCCTTATGAAGGAGAGGTCATATAGTGCTTTCATTATATTTAGATCTATGATGAAAAAGAGCTGGCCTCAGTAATTTAAGAAATGAGTTTAGAAAATTGTTCCAGAATTTACCTCGTGTGTGCCTTTCATCACCTAATCTTTTTACTTTGAAGGTTACGCTGGAGAAATGAAAATAATCTATACATTTTACTAATCTAGGGTAAGGAAGAAGTACTGAATAATTATATGTTGTATTGGGATTAATTTGGGAGCAGTCTTTTGGCTTCTGGTTTGTTCTATAATTACTAGCATCTTAATTGGAGAGTGGAGTGAAGTACAGTAGTCAAAAAAGATACTGTTCATTATAGGTTTTTTTTTTTTTTTAACCATGGACTATTTAGAAAATATACTATGCTTTGTAATACTTTAGTCTTTTGTGTAGACATTGATGACAAGTATCAAAAAAGTATCTAAATACATATATGAATATCTATTTTACAAGTAAATATCAAGTGCCATTCAAATTTTTGACCAACTGTTTAAAGTGAATTACATTCCTTTATTAGTTGAAAAGCAAATTAGTTTCCTTTTCACTTTTCTTCCCATAGTAAGGGCCATGCAGCGTTATATGACAATAGGGAAATACAGTACTTCGTGTAAGGAGCATACCTCTGAATTTAAAAGTGTCTGTACTTCTCAAAAAGCATCATAACTGATGTAAAGCAAGTTAAATGTTATAGTAAGAGAGAGAGTTTCCAGGCAAAAAGTAACAGGGGTCAGTATTAAAACTACTAAGTTTATCGTTTCTTTACTTCCTGTGGGAAGGATGGGGGACTAGCTCTGAAGATTTTTAACAGATACACATGTAGCCCAAAAATGCTTCATTTATAGTAAGTATTGGAAATACACTTACAGAAAGAACATTTCTCTCTTGTTCATCTGCAGTTTATCCATTGCAGGTGGGTCACATAGGTATTTGTTTTGGATTTAATAAAGGGGAAATAAAAATTTTATTTTTTATTTTGTGGAGAGTTTTCTTGGATCCCCTAACCTTTGGTAAGGCAGATATAAGTTTAGTTTTACACTTAACATAATTTTGGTATTATCTCTTAAATTATTCTTCCATTATTTCTTATTATTTCTTATATTCTTCCAAGAGCAGATCTGGATTGGCAGCTTCAGGCTCCTGTGTGGGGAAGGTAATAGATGTGTGGACTATGGCTCTTTTTGGAGGCCCCTACTGGGTTAATCTATGGAAAGCCCTGGGACACTGTGGAGAAAGAGCTCTCAGTAGGAGAGCTCTCCCACATTGTCCCTGCCTTGTATTCCAGCCTTGAGTGAGCAAATCCGGGTCTGCACGACCCCAGGGAGAGTTAGTCCTCTCATCTCTTTTACCTTCTCCTATTCCTTTTTTCCTACTTTTTTTTTTCCATCCATGGCTTATTCTTCTCTTTGCATCTTGTTCATCTGTTATTCATATTTAATTTACCCATTGGGCTTCCCCCTTTTTGGACCCCAAAGCATTCTATTTTTTTTTCAATATTTTATTTATTTGACAGAGAGCTAGGGAGAGAGCACAAGTAAGCAGAGTAGCAGGGAGAGGGGGAGAGAGGGAAGCAGGCTCCCCGCTGAGTAGGGAGCCCGATGCAGGGCTCGATCCCAGGACCCTGAGATCATGACCCGAGCCGAAGGCAGCCGCTTAACCAACTGAGCCACCCAGGCGCCCCAGCATTCTGTTTTTCTTAAAGGATTTCTGGTTGATTCTATGCCTTGGGAAAGGAAGACACCATTTAGAGGTGACCCATACATTGGCACAGTTGTTATCAGATGTCTTTATAAATTGTGCAGAGTCACAGGTATCACTTTCTAGAGTGCCTTCGGTAAAAGATTAAAATGGTAGTAAACGTGATGTAAGTGAAATGATACACTTGCCTACGGATGTCGAAGCTATTTCCAATAATCTTATTGGAGATTTCTCTCAGTGACTACCTTTAAAAAGTAGGGAAAACTTTTTGAAAAACGAAGGATTTAAAATGTGTTTTGGGGGTATGTTAAGAGCAAGTGTTACTGGGCAGGTATGAGAGGCGGCTGTCTTGGAAATAAATTGGTTTGTCAGTCAGAATTTTTTTCTCCTGTTCTCAGTGGTCTACTAGTCTCCAGTGATACCATTTAAAGATGAGACAAACAAGGCTCTTTGGACTTTACGGTAATGCGTGTAAAGCATTTTGAAGTCCAAGGGTGGAGAAGAGGGGATACATAGAAATACTAATAGCATCTTTCTACAGAGGAATCTTTCTGGAAGTATTGCAACAAATGTATTTGGCAAATATATATACAACTGAATATATCTGGCAAGTTTTAACATCATTTTAATATTTTTTGATCCTTATTTTCTCTTAACTACACTTTGTTGCCCCTCAGGAAGTTCTTGACATGAAGTCTGAAGGACAAGCAACTGTCATTCAGCAGCTGGAACAGACCATCGAGGATCTGAGGACCAAGATAGCCGCACTGGAGAAGCAGTACCCTGCCCTGGATGTGGACGTGGCCAGCGGCCATCACGGGGCTCAGAATGGAGTGGCACCCTTAGAAGGTGTCTGTCTTGAAGCTCTCAGGTTAGGAGAAAAGGACGGACGTCATGAAAGGATTTTACAGGCAAAGTCCATCCAGACGTCCCCGACGGAAGAGGCTGGGAGACCACCACTGCCTTCTGTTTGCGCGCAACCGGGGTGTCCTCCCTGTGCCCCAGGGCCTGGCCATGGAGACTCAGCTCTGCCCTCCTCACCTTCTGGACCTCAGACAAAGTTCTGCTCCGAGATCTCTCTGATTGTGTCTCCAAGGCGAATATCAGTACAGCTTGACACGCATCAGCCCACCCTGCCTGCACCACCTCCGCCCCTTCCGTGGTCCGACAGTCAAGGACAGGCCGGGTCACAGCCTTCCCGCCCTTCTCTTCATACCGAGTCTGAAACCAGCCAGCAGCACTCTGTTTTCTCTTCCTTTGAAAACAGCCATAGCATCCAACCCTCACCACCTCTGCCTTGTATAGAGTCTTCCGGCTCCATGCCTGGAATGGGCATGATGCTCCCCCCACCTCCCCCTCTCCCTGGCACAACAGGGCCTGCTCCTCCCAGTACAGCCATCCCCCCGCCTCCTCCTCCGCCTGGTACAGAAATGCTACCACCACCTCCTCGCCCTTTGCCTGGTGTGGGAATACCTCCTCCCCCTCCCCTGCCAGGTGAAGGAATACCTCCTCCCCCTCCTTTGCCAGGTGAGGGAATACCTCCTCCCCCTCCTTTGCCAGGTGAGGGAATACCTCCTCCCCCTCCCCTTCCCGGAGTGGGGATACCCCCTCCCCCGCCTCTTCCCGGAGTGGGGATACCCCCTCCCCCGCCTCTTCCAGGAGTGGGGATACCCCCTCCCCCGCCTCTTCCCGGAGTGGGGATACCCCCTCCCCCGCCTCTTCCCGGAGTGGGGATACCCCCTCCCCCGCCTCTTCCCGGAGTGGGGATACCCCCTCCCCCGCC